>NC_092864.1:78975221-79010682 GCF_032062135.1 Pyxicephalus adspersus | reverse complement strand
CAATGCATGACAAGGGTATCCCGGGAGGCTCTGCATTCCCATTAGGTCTTCATCGCCCCCGCAATGCATGACGTGGGTATCCCGGGAGGCTCTGCATTCCCTTTAGGTCTCAATCGCCCCCGCAATGCATGACAAGGGTATCCCGGGAGGCTCTGCACTCCCAGGATTCCAGCAATCTAACATCATCTCCTACTATATCCCACATTGGGGAAGAAGGAAGTCCATTAGCTGTGATATGTTTTGAAACTTTTGGTTTGTTTTTGTTTATGTTATTTTAGAACTCACAACCTCATTTTTATGTACCAGATGCTTTACTACTACTGGATCTCATAAATCTATTTTTCCCACTGATCTTGCAACAGGATGCAATTGCCGTTACCATGCTGAGGACAGTGTGGCATTGTTTTTGTGCCTACAACATGTTCTTGAATAACGCACAAAGGTTTTGAGGCATTTAACCTCCTTGCCGTTAAGCCCGACCTCCGTACGGGCTCAAAAAAGTTGCTCTTTTCGTTAAGCCCGAGATTTTCCGTACATTAAAATCCCCACTTACCCAGGTAAGTGGGGATTTTAATGTAGGGAAAATCTCGGTCCCCCTGTGCTCATCCAGCGTCGGTTTCGTGTTCCAGCGTCGTCCTCCGTCAATCGTCGTCCGTCGGTCTCCGTTTCCAGCGTCGGGTGCCTTCTCGTATACCAGCGGGACCAGGTAAGAAGCCGGCCGGCATCTTGTGCTCCGCTGGCTGGCCGGCGGAACACAAGATGCTGGCCGGTTTCTTACCTGCTCCCGCTGATCATCCAGCGTCGTTCTCGTTCCAGCGCCGGGTGATCTCTGAAACAAGAAGCCGTCCGGCGGAGGAAAAAACCAGCTGGCCAGCTTCTTGTGCGTGCGTGATGACGTTGGCGCGTGTGCGGGAAATTCAAATAGAAACTCATTCATTCATTTTGTATTGGATTCAATACAAACTCCTGTATCCAATCCAATACAAAATGATTCAAATAATTACAAAGTATATAATTGGTAAATTCAAACTGTCATTTTGTATTGGATTGAATACAAACTCCTGTATCCAATCCAATACAAAAAATAAAAAAAAAATAAAATAAAAGTGAATAACTTGGAAATTCAAATTTATATTTTGTATTTGATTGGATACAAACTTGTGTATCCAATCCAATACAAAAAATAAAAAAAATAAAATAAAAGTAAATAACTTGGAAATTCAAATTTATATTTTGTATTTGATTGGATACAAACTTGCGTATCAAATCCAATACAAAAAATAAAAAAAAAATAAAATAAAAGTAAATAACTTGCAAATTCAAATTCTTATTTTGTATTGGATTGGATACAAACTCCCGTATCCAATCAAATACAAAATAATTCAAAACAAATCCCCAATAAATACAGAATCAAAGTTTTAAAAATTGCCAGGTATTCCCTGGATGGCTAGTGTGTAACACTGTGTCTTATCTTACCTTTGCTGATCTTCGCCTAATTTCCTTTAATTTTATTAAAAGTATTTTTTTTTACATGATTGTGTGTTTCAAACATTTTTTATATTCATAATATCTACTAGAACCCTTGTTCGTACATATTTCTGTAAGTTACAGGTCTACCATTTAAAAAAAAATTTCATGAAAAACAGTGGATCACTTTTGGTACAGAAATCTAGACCTCAGTGTAACACTCAGGTGGTTAAAGAAGATACAAACAGGTATTGCGATCATACAAGAAACGCATCTTACTTCTTCTCTCTACCACCTAATGCGAAAAAATTGGGTGGGCGAAGTCTGGGGAGCCCTGGCAGCGGGGTGTCGTGCTGAAGTTTTTATCCTGCTGCAGAAAAAATTACAGTACACCATATCTGCAAAGTCATGTGATGCCAAAGATGGCAGATAGGCATCGCTCACTCTTCAATTTCCTGCTAACTCCCTTACCATAATTGCGGTCTAAGGTCCCAATTCGGACAATGCTGTTTTCTATAATAATTTGTTGGGTACCCTCCAATCGCTTCCACACACCTCTCTGTTGGTGGCAGGAGATTTTAACACTGTGTCTACAACTATCCAATCATCCAATAACGATAAGGCATATCAATCTTTTATGTTAGCAGCAGGGTTAGCTGATTTTTGGAGACACCTTCACTCACTGGAGCGTGAATTCACGCATGTGTCCGCAGTTTATTGTACAACGTCGAGGATAGACGCCATCTTGGTCTCTGATGATTTACTGTGTAAAACTGATACCACTGAAATCCATTCGTTGGTAATATTGGATCATGCACATAAGACAGACTTTGTGTGGAGGTTTCCCTCATTTCTAGCCAAACTTGAATCTTTCCAGCAAAATCTAGCATATTGGTCGCAGGGTTATGAATATCATAATGCTCAACACAAGTCTAATCCCGAATTATTTTGGGACACAGCAAAAAGCATGCTCTTATGTTGCATTCAAGAAGAAACAGACGCTTGCAAAATAAATTTGGTAGATTACTGGCCAATCTAGCAAGGGGCTACCGGACGCTGCCGCACGTCACGGCTATTAAGGATTCCCAAGGGGTCGTGCACAAAACACCTGGGGGCATTGCTTCGGTATTTGCATCTTTTTACACTAAATTATATTCTACTCAAGGGAGCAATGTGGCCCAAGGCCAAGCTTTCCTTTCCAAAATTTTGGCCGACAAGGTTTCTACACCTCTTACCACATTGTATCCCAGCATGTTCTCCCAGTCCAAATATCTAGACTCAGGAAAACTTTTTATAAAAGTACTTCCAAAAAAACAGAAGGATCCAGGATCATATCAGCCAATATCATTGCTGAACAAAGATGTTAAACTGCTCTCTAAGATTCTGGCAGATCGCCTAGCTAAGTTTCTCCCACAATTAGTTAACCCTGCACAAGCCGGTTTCATCATAGGCAAATCCACTACTAATAATATACAGAAATTACTAGTAGTTCTTGAACATGCCCATTTGTCGGGTCTTACTCCTGCATCGGCTGCCATTATGGCACTTGATGCAGAAAAAGCCTTTGATAGCGCGGAATGGTCTTGGTTAAATTTAGTTCTGGCCAAGTTTGGTTTTGGTGGGCATATAGCAAATTTTTTCCAATCCATGTATTCTAATCCTACTGCACAGATCCAGGTGGCCAGAGCTCAATCTCAAGTTTTTTCCTTGGGAAGGGGGACCCGTCAAGGCTGCCCCCTTTCCCCATTATTATTTAATTTGGCATTAGAGCCTTTGGCCAGGTCATTTCATGATTGTAAAATCTATGAGGGTATAGAAAAAAGGGTGGTCATATAAGTCTTGCAATGTTTGCAGATGATGTTCTGCTGTTTCTTAATGACCCGAGTGAAGATCTCCCCTCCATTATTCACCAAATTTCCTATTTTGGTTCATTCTCAGGTTTCAGAATTAACTTCAATAAAAGCCGTATCCTTTGTCTACAAACATCCCCGGCCCCAGCTCTTTTTGCTACTATAAGTAACCTGGGTATAAGAATTTCAAATTCTCATCTAACCTACCTGGGGATTCAGGTTTCACGTAATGTCCCCAACATGTATAGATTGAATTATTCTCCCATCATATCTAAAGTTCTAGCTGAATTATCTCAATGGAAATCTCTCCCACTGTCACTAATGGGTCGCTGCCACCTTGTTGAAATGATCAATTTTGCCAGATTGCTCTACCCATTACAAACTTTACCATTTCTTCTGCGTCACACAGATGTTAAAAAACTTAATTCAGCATTTGTTTCTTTTATATGGCAGGGAAAACTCCTCGTGTTGCCAGATCTAAATTATTCTGTTCTAAAGACAACTTGGGAGTTCATTTCTCTGATCTCCGTAAATATAATTTAGCATGCCTTATGAGATATGTCAAGGATTGGTGGCACGGTATATCTCAATATACAGTAGTAAAATTAGAGACTCGTTTGGTTCAACCCTGGTCTCCACTGGGTCTTTTAAATAGTCCTTTCACATCTGGGCCACCCAATTTACATAAAAATCTTCTGCTAAGAGATACTTTACTAACATGGAGAGAAATAAAAAAGCTGTTCCGTTGTTGTGTGGGTCCAACTGTTAACACTCCTCTGCATACCGCTCCCTGTTTTCCCCAGGGTCAGGCCTATAAGGCTTTTGAACTATGGAAACGCAGAGGCATGGCGGTTCTTGATCATCTTTTGGATGACTCTTATAATCGTCTGCCTTTTGAGATACTAAGAATCAAATATGCTCTGCCTGTGCATCATTTCCTCCCTTATTTACAAGTCAAATCTACTTTTTTTGGATCTCAGGCTAGGCCAATAAATTTAGTACTTAGAGCCAACAACTTTTGGGAGAGTCTGCATCGAGACATTCCATATCTCATAATTATTCTTTACTAAGAGATATCCCTACTGATGCGGCTTTTGTGCTACCCTTTGCGTGCCGTTGGGCGGCTTTCCTAAATCCCCCACACTTGGAGGCCCTTGAGCTACTAGAATTCTCTTGGTCATGTATCCGTAAAGTTATAATTAGTGAACAGTGGCGGGAAATCCAATTCAAGTTATTACATAGCGCATACTATGCTTTCAACATACCCTTCAACCCTCGCAATGTGGCACCTAGGTTACCAGCATGGCCCAAGCGCAACTTTGCTTTGGCTCCTCTTGAACATTTATTGTGGGACTGTCCTGTTATATCCAGGTTCTGATCTAAAGTTTTTGACTTTTCCTGTTTAGTTACTGGACACAACAGACAATTATCTCCACAGTTGGCGTTATTTTATGGTAGTGTGTGTGTGGGGGGGGGGCCTACAGTTGCTATCCATACACAGCCATTGGTGACCAAATTTGAACACCTTTGTTATTTAGCAGCCAAAAAATGTATGCTCAAGATGTGGCTTGAGAGGAAACCTCCAGGTATTTCTCAGATGATACAATATCTCCAAGCTATAATGACAGAAGATAAAATTGAAGCCACTCAACATCGAGAGACACATCCACAAAGATTCTTTGGTACATGGATGCCTTATTTACGGCACATTCTTTCCCCAGCCCAGCTTCAGGACATTATAGAACTCTTTAGACACACCGCATGGTATGACCTAAATCTACTATTTGTGGGTTAATATTGTATAGTAAAGTGTCTATTCCTACCTGTTTTCTTTTTTTCTGAAAAGGGATTTGGTTTTCTGTTTAATATTTTGTTTTGTTGGTTTTTGTTAAAAATGTCTACTATACTCCAAGAAAACAGAAAATCAGAGTGGGGCAGCAGTAGCTATCAGTGTTTGACCTGTCCTGATATGTATTATTATGTACATTTTCATACTGTCACAAACCATTGTAATGTTTAATTTTGATTGTTATAACTACCTACTGCTAATAAACACATATTAAAAAAAATAAATAAATAACCTTACCTGCCTGATTACAATTTTTAAACTGTCATTGCACAGGAGCACCTATCCTCACCTGGGCCTGGATGATGGAACGCCCGCACATGTGCCCAGAAGTCCCGTCAGTCCTGGGAGATACCCAGCACATCCCTGGCATAGTACACACGAGCCTCAGCAGACAGGTAAGTATATTTTATTGCAGAAAGGCTTTCACCTGTGTTTTATAAAAGATCAGGATACACAAGGTTACATGATGATCACAAAATATGTTCATTAGATTAGACATTAACTTTTATAAAATTTCTGACTTTGGGAGGTCCAGTTATAAAGCAGTAAAATAACATTCACTGAAACAGTTGTCAGTAATTGATTCTCTACCAAGGATTTATTCACTGCTTTATAAATAGAGCCCTAAAGGAAACCTTTGAATAATTGGGGCATTCTGGATCAATAATTGATCAATATATCAATCAAACATTGTTTGGGAATGCTTTTTTTTGTTAGACATTGATTTGAGAACAATCTATAACAATAGCAAGGTACCTTGTCAACTGAAAAATACAAATGATATTAATTTTAAGTTACACAAATATGTCCCTATCCACCATTCACATCTGAAGTCCAGCCCATAGAAGCACTCCCCGCAATTTACAAATTGAGCACTTCTATTGGTTGAATGTCGGATGCATTGGTGGATGGGGGAACATTTGTGTATTTTATAAAAATTATTACCAGATGCCTGTAAGATTTTTTTTTTGTAGACATCCATTCTTACACCTAATACAGTATATAAATGTAAAATACCTAAAGTGGAACTAAACTGGTTAAGGGGTAGAGAGCCATTGCCATATTCAAGCAAATGTGTTGTGCATACTTTTTAAACACTGAATATGACACATAGTTACCTGTGTGCAGCAACACAGACACACAAATGGAGGTAGTATTTAGTACCCAGTGTTTCAGATTGGCCAGTTTCTCATTTCTCATTGGTGTGATCAGAAGTTTTGATATTAATATTATTATTTATTATTATTATTAATAAACAGGATTTATATAGCGCCAGCATATTATACATGAAAAAAGGGTTGCAAATGACAAACTAATACAGATAGTGATACAGGAGGAGAGGAACCTGCCCGGAAGAGCTTACAATCTAGTAGGTGGGGGAATTTCACACACAATAGGATGTGAGATATGTAATGGTGGGAAGTAGTGATGGTTTCAAAAGACAGAAGAAGACGGGTAGGTAAGTTTGAAAAAATGGGTTTTGAGTGCTCTTTTAAATGAGCAGAAAGTAGGAGCAAGCCGAATAGGACGAGGAGACCATTCCAGAGAGTTGGGGCAGCTCTAGAGAAGTCTTGTATCCCTGTGTGTGATGGCGGGGCGGCAGGGGGATTACTTTTTTTACCAGGTCAGAAATGTAAGTGGGACAATAACTGTGGAGGGATTTGAAAGCAAAGCATAGGAGCTTAAATTGGATTCTAAGGTGAAATGGAAGCCAATGGAGAGAACTACAAAGAGATGTAGCGGAAGAGGAGCGGAGGGAAGGATGGATGAGTCTGGCTGCAGCATTCATGATAGACTGTAGAGGAGAGAGTCGGGTTCGTGAAATACCAGAGAGGAGGAGGTTACAGTAGTCCAGACGAGAGATGATAATAATGATTAAAAAAATCATTATTATGTTACTCATTTGGATTTTATTTAATTCACAATTTGGGCTATGTTTACAAAAGCAAATAAAACGTGAAAGCAAAGAAGTATCAAACAGTCAGATGTTTAAAGAGATTGTTACATCTCATACTTATGAGCAACAGAGAATGTATTCATGAGAATACATAACGCAAATAAAAGAACACTTTCACAATCTGAAACAAATCACACTGATGGTAATTCTGACAAATTTTAGACTTTGTTCCCACTATGCGCAGTGCGTTCCACTATAATTCACATAGTGTGTGATATGCAAAGAGATCAGGCATTGCATAGATGTTTCCACTTGTGTGTTGCACAGTTTTACAATGCACTGATAAATTCATTTCTGTCTGTTTAGGCCCAATGCCCTATTCGGTGTGATACAGTAGAAAGCAAGGCACTTTCATTTAGTGAGAATAAATCTTTAATTCAGAGAACTCAATTTCTATAAATAGCAATGGAATAATGAGTTTGAAACATAAGATTTACAGATCATGAAAAAGTATAATTCTAATATAGAATGTGGTGGCCAGCAATAAAGACATGACTGATTTGGCTTGGAGAACAATTACAGATTTGGTGATCAGTGTGGAAGTGTTCCCTAGAGAGATAATATCAAAATAACAGAGGTTGGCCCTTGAAGCACAGAAAAGGTAAATGTCATCTTTCAAAATGTGACTGATAAAAGCTTTTGTTTTTTTTTTAATTGTGTCTGATAATTCATCATACAGTTTATGTTAAAAAAAAATCTTCATAATTGTCGATCTAAAAACAGGAACAGAAATGAAGCCGTTCCTTGCCATTTAGTCAAGTGCTACTAGACTGATATATAGCATATTTTAAGGTATCTGTAGTTAAGTTGTCTGTAAAGAATGTGTTAGTAGTGTATTAGCATCAAATATTTTGTCATCTCCCCTTCATTCTTTTTCATGTGATGCTTGTTACAACTGATTAAAGCAAAGTAGTTATGTGCATGAGCAAGTTGTTTATTCTTTTTTTTTATTTTTTAATTACAAGGAAGATTGATATTGATGAATGTGTACACAAATTAAATGATACAGACCTCAAAAACCTTCCTTTCCCATATATACTGTACATGCAGGAATAGGTGGTGGTCAGTATAAGTTATGTTTTTGATTCCTCATGTCCCTGAGGAGGTGAGACAAACTACAAAAACAATTAAAAAATATCTCAAATTAGAAATATAATTTTCTTTTTTTGTGTGTTGAAGCTATATATATTTTTACTGAAATTAAGCAAAACCATATTGGCACAGAGCAGCAAAATGTGACTCAGCAAAGTAATCCAAACGTGGAAGAAACACTTTAGTATTGGAACTGGCAGAAGTAGAGGGAGACTCTGGACTCAGTAATGCTCAAATTTCCAATGTTCAGGAATCAACACATGTATAATGTCAAACAGCACACCAAAACATACAAGCTGACATAAGAACTAATAATTCTGGTCCAAATGTGTAATGCGCCTGGGCACACAAACCACGACCAACTCCAGATACCCTTAAATCAGGCTTTATTCAAGTCTCCCTCTGTGGCTGGGAACCCCAGGGACACCGCAGGCTCGCAGGGCGGGTAAGTTCCTTACAAAATGTTTCTCGGACCAGAAAAGTTGTTTGGAAATCATAGATCACATTGAACTGTTTGCTGCTCCTGAAATATAGCATTGGAACATTTTCAATTTGAAAAAAAAACAGAAAGATTTCAAGCTTCACAATCTGCTCACACTGAAAAATTCTTTGTTGATTTTTAAAACAGGTTTTTATTTTTGTTATAGTTTTAATTTTTTTTAATGCTTAAACAACATGAAAGTTTAATGTGATGAATATTTGCAGAAGAAGTACATGGTCATCAGTATAATATTGTAGTCTTATCATTTACATACCAAGTCCATGATTGTATGTACCTAGACAGTTAGAAAAAAGTATTGATTCAATGCTGCCTGGTGGCATTTTCGGGGTTGTCCAACTCTGGCACATTGAATACCTAACTCTCCATTGGGTATTTTTCCTCAACAAGATCACATTCCAGACCTGCAATTTGGCTATAATATGAAGTTTGCAGCAGGAACAGAAGATTTTTGACATATTACTTGGCGTGTATCCTGAGCCTCCCAGAGAGTGAGATGCAAGGCAACCTTTTTAAGCACTCCAAAAAAGCTCTCTTAATACTTCTTTGGACTTGGTGTGTGCCACATTGTAAAATACGTCTGATGGAGATGGGAGCATCGCGGTTCAGGCACAACATGCAAGAGTAACTAGAACCTGTAATGGCACCAAAGGTAAGTCCAGAATGCATTAGCAATCACATATTTCATACACAGTCAACCTTTATATTTATTTATATTATTTATTTAGCTATACCCTTATTTATAAAATATACCTTTTTTTTATAAAATATCATAAAATAGTAGTTTGTATATGTTATATGTATTTGGGTTTGCAAGTTTTTTTTATTTCAATGATTTTTATTTTCTCACAATTACAAAAAAAAGAAAGAATTTTCCTAATAAACATTTAGACAGGTGTTCCCTTCCTATCCTATTATAAATAATAAAACAATGTGTATAAATATAACAATCAGCATAATATTCATTATAATCATAGCCTTTCATATAAAGTTAAATATTACAAAATGAATAAAAATATCGAAGACTTTCCATTTTATTCTTATCTATGTGTTTCAAACTTTTATAGTTGTATATGCATTAAATCTTCAGTATTTAGTATTATTATTAATAACAGTATTACAGTAATAATATTAATAACAAAGAAGAAAATGAAGACGTGAAAGTGTATCAACCTTTTTAACCAAATTTAATCAATTCCCTTTTAAATTATAAATTCATAAAAAAATATATACACCCAAAAAAAAAAAAAAGATTATGAAGGAACATCAGTCCCTTAGATCTTTACTAAGAATTATATTTAAATAGCTATGTTATTATCGAAAGTTGGAAACCACCGATAATCAAAGAACCGGTGAATATGTAAAGGTAATCAACACCAACCATACACGACAAACAAGAAAAGACAAAAAAAAGACTTCCCAACCTTTCAATATAATTCTATTAATATATCACTTGATCCTTAGTGAATGAGATCTAAGGATCCCAGATATCGTCAAATAGATTTACAGAGTTGTTAAGCATGTAGGTGAGTTTTTCGTTAATCCAATTCAATTTATTAAAAATAAAGTCTAAGGGTATTCTCTTGGTTTTCCACGCTCTAGCAAGAGTGATTCTACCTGCTAATAGTATTATTTAATCGGTTTTAACTTTGGTTTAGGAAGAACCAAGTTCAGTTTCCAAAATATTGCAGCTTCCACAGTGCCTTGAACCTCCAAACCTAATACTCCAAAGATAAGTTTTGTCCAGAAACACTTAGCTATCGGGCAAGACCACCAGGTATGTAACATGGAACCTCTGGAATCACATCCCCGGAAACACAGTCGGGATGTTTTCAAAGAATACTTTGCCAGTCTTTCAGGTACTATATACCACTTGATTAACACTTTATAATTGGACTTTACTAAGACGGAATTCAAAGAAACCTTTGACAAAGAGAGCGCCAATTTGTTCCATTCTGCTCTGTCCCATGTTATTCCAAGGTCAGATTCCCAATCTGTCATGTACCCCAGCTTCTCAACTAGGGAAGCTAGGGCTGTGTAAATGATGGAAATCTGACTTTTTGAGTTATCGTTAGAAGAGCAGGACATCTCAAATGCCGTTAATTGTAGGGGTTTTAATGCGTGTCTAATATTAGTATTAACAAACAATATCAGTTGTATATAGCGAAAGTATTCATTAGCAGGTATTTATTGTTTGCTGGATAAAAATTCCCAAGAAAGGATAGCCTGCTTATCTATTGTGACTTTTAGTCTCATAAAACGCTTTCCAATCCAACTACAAAAATGTCCTGGGGTCTAGCCTAGAGGGAATTCTGGATTTTTCCAAAGTGGTGTCAAAGGGGCAGGAGCTGATAAAAGCTTTGAATGATTGCAATATTTATCCCAAATTTGAACTGAGTACATTATGGAAGGACATTGTATTGTTCCCTTTGACTTCCTATGTATCTACATTAGTGATTCAATCGAACTATGGAATTTATGGAGTCCCTCTAAATCCACCCATTGGGGTCGGGTTCCTGGTAGAGTGCTCAACAAGAATTGAGCCACTTGTGTGGCAACATAATATTATTTAAGATTGGGGACCCCTAAACCTCCAAGTTGTTTAGAGGCATACAAGGTGCTTTTCCTAATTCTACTTCTTTTACCTGCCCAGACAAAATAAATATTTTAGTTAGGAGAAGTAAAATCTGTTTCTGTGGCAAATGAATCAGAAGGGTATGAAACCCTTTTGGGGGGAGGATTATGGATAATTGTAAGGAGCTTCCCATGTTACAAACAAACATTGGATTGTGCAGTACTAATTGTACTAAAAAACAAAAGGGTCTGGCAAACAATGATGGTAAAAGCAGCAATGGTTTAAAGAGCCTGTTCACCAATGCTAAAGTCTAGCAAACAAGATAGGGGAGTTGAAAGCCTTAATGAGTGAGGAGGATTATGATTTAGTCTGCTATAGGGCCCCCAGTGCTGAGAAAGAAATAGAAAATCAAAAGTCCAAATTCATAATAGCAATGGCACTGCCTTAAATGAGTCACAATGGCTCAGAATTGATATGATTGAGAAACAGCTGGGAAAAATTAAGGTTGACAAAGCATCACAACCTGATGGATTACATCCACGTGTCCTCAAAGAGCTGAGCTCCGTTATTTCCAAACCATTATTTCTAATTTTTATAGACTCTTTAGTCACTGTCAAGGTACCGATGGATTGGCAAAAGGCCAATGTGGTTCAATCTTCAAAAAGGGGGCAAAGTCATTACCAGGTAACTACAGACCTGTTAGTTTAACGTCCATAAGTCTTAGAGAGTTTGATAAAGAACCACATAGAGGAGTTGCTGCTAGAAAATAATATTATAAGTGATAGTCAGCAAGGCTTCAAGAAAGAAAAGAGTTGTCAAACAAATTTACTCTTTTTATGGAGGAAGTAAGTAAACAGGTAGACAATGGAGTAGCAGTTGATATAGTGTACTTGGACTTTGCTAAAGCATTTGACACTGTACCCCACAGACGGGTAATATGCAAGTTAGGGTCTATAGGTTTAGAAAAGTCAATCTGTAAATGGATAAAAAAACAGGCTTAAAGATTGCATTCAGAGAGTCGTAATAATGATTCATACTCTGAATGGTCTAAGGTTATTAGTGGTGTACCCCAGGGTTCAGTGTTGGGACCTTTACTGTTTAACATCTTTCTAAATGATATAGAGTTTGGGATTAAAAGTACCATTTCTGTGTTTGCAGGTGACACCAAACTATGTAATGGAATTAAGTCCATACAGATGTCTATAATCTACAAGCAGACCTGGATGTACTGTGTGATTGGGCAGCCAAGTGGCAAATGACATTTAATATAGATAAATGTAAAATTATGCACTTGGGAGCTAACAACATGCATGCTTCATACTGTCTGGGGGGAATACATTTGGGGAAATGGAAAAGGATCTGGGGGTTCTGGTAGATCATAGACTTAATAACAGCATGCAATGCCAAGCTGCAATATATAAAGCTAGTAAAGTACTTTCTTGTATTAAAAGAGGAATAGACTGCAGAGATGGAGACATAATCCTGCCCCAGTAGAAAGCATTGGTCAGACCACATCTGGAAGGACCAAATCCCATAACCGACAAAACTTAAATCCAAAAAGTCCATGAGAGGCTATCAAAAGTCTTCTGCAGGTCAATGGAGAGCAACATTGCCTGTCTAAGGGGGACACCGTCCCAATTTGAATTAACTATTGAAATGAGGTCTATCAATCTTCTTGTTTGGTCCGGGGCCTGTCTGTTTTGTAAAAAACCCACTTGATCTGGATAAATATTTGTCCCTAGAAAAGTACCCAATCAAACTGCCAAACTTTTGTCATGATTTTAAGGTCACAATTATTCAGAGAGATTGGCCTATAGTTAGAAAACTCTGATGGGTCTTTTCCTTGTTTAGGGATCACACTGATATATGCTCTATTTGCATTACATGGAAGAGAATGTCCCAAATACGCTACCAAATGTGGAGACAAAACAGACTTAAAGTATTTATAATAAGCGTTGGAGAAGCCTTCTGGGCCCAGAGAACTTTTCATTTTAAGATGTTTAATAATGGTAATTCTGTCAAATTCTTCTAAAATAAACGGCTTCTCCAATGTCCCCTAGTGTTTATGTTTCAGTTTAGGAAGGTTAACCATATGAAAAAAAGGCAGAAATCTCTTTTTGAGAGATTGATTTTGAGACACTATATCATTTCTTGTAATATTCCTCAAAGGCCTGCAGTATTTTTTCAGGGGCTTGTGTAAATTTACCATCTTTAGATGGTAACATCTAGAGCCAATTTTTATAGATTCTAACATCTAGAGCCAATTTTTATAGATTCTAACATCTAGAGCCAATTTTTATAGGTTTTCCCCTTATGTAAGCTTTGTGAGCCTCCCAGTCATCAGCCAGTGACGTGTCACTAGCAAAATTAATTTGAAAGAAACATCCTAAAGAGGTTTCAACTTGCCGCTGGGTCTCTAAATCAGAAATTATGCTTTATTTTATTCTCCACTTAAATTCTCCTTTCGAGCTATGAAAACCTTACAGGTGGACCACTAAAGGGTCATGATCTGACCAGGGAGTAGACAATATTCAGCAGGTCCAGGAGTAATTGAGATTGAACTAAAATATGATCTATGCGCGAGCATTGATTATGGGCAGCGGAAGAATATGTGTAATCTTTAACTGAAGGGTTCCTTTCCCTCCATAAGTCCACAAGATCATATCGTCTCAATAACTGGGAGAAGTTAGGAATTTTTCTTGGGGGATCTCTAAGTCTACAATGACTTGTTTTGTCCAGTATTGGATCCAAAGCTAAATTAGAGTCTCCTAATAATATGAGCGATCCCTTGACCTTGGGCCATATCTTCTCCAACATAGAACCAAAGAAGTCAATTTGACCCTCGTTTGGGGCATAATATGACACCACTGAAATCAGTTGTGTTGCAACATAACCAATAACCAGGATATACCTCCCCCCTGGATATTTGAATACTTATTCTGAGACAAAGCTTTTCCTAAAAACTAATAAAACTCCATTATTCTTTCTGTCACAATTTGCACTATAGAAATTAAGATAATTCTTGTGAAAATACTCTGGAACACAACTTTTTGAGAGATGTGTTTCCTGCAGAGCTAATATATCAACCTTTAGGGTATTATAATATTGAAGAGCCTTTGACCTTTTGGTCGGGGAATTAAACCCTTGAACATTGTGTTAAAGAACTGTAATCTTAGACAAGGTAATAGGTTCCTGGTTGAAGTCAATCAACATTAACCCTTAAAAAAATAAGCTTAAATCAAGTGTATATAAGTGATGGAAGTCTTCAAGATACAAAAAAGACAATAAGGAAAAAGAACCCAGAAGAAGGAAAAAGAAAACAAGCATATTGGGGACAAACCAAATAATAACAGCACAAAAAAACAACAAATGCACTAGTAATGGACTAAGGAGGAGCGGGTTTTTCCTCAGCCACCGGGCCCCACATAGGCCTGACTGCTGAGGACAAGCCACTCCTCCTATTCTTCCAGGAGCTCTAGTGAGCTCCGTTTTCCCAGGGAGATTATGCCCGGGTAAAAACTATAAATAAATAAAACCCGCACAAAGTTCCCCAAAGGTAGAGGGCATGTGAAACCCCTCCAGGACCTGCGACTCGATAATTATTGTAACACATTTAAACTCGGGAAAGATAGATATACCAGCGTGTAATTATTTAGGTGAAATTGAAAAATAAAAAAATAGAGAACTCGGTAGAACCAAACACACAGCATGAGTTATGGGACAACAGGAAAAAGTCCAATCAAAGTTTCTTCTGTTGGAGTTTCACCCTGTGCCAGAGTGGATACAGGTTTATGAGAACAGCCATATCTGATGTAAGCCTCTTTTTGCTTTCATCAGGGTTTCTTTGGTTGCATAATAATGTGGTTTAACAATCACATCTATAGGCGGACCGTCAGGTTTAGGTGTTGTTAATATTCTATGGGCTCTATCTATTTCCATGTGATACCCTGTGATAGATCTGGTAGTGTTGTTTGTAGGAATCGCTTTGTAACTTCTGGTACATTTTTGACTGATTCAGGAAGACCCCTAATTCTGAAGTTTTTTCTGTGACATCTGTTTTCCAAATCATCAATCTTAAGTTGCAGTTCCTTAATATAGTTGTTTAGCATTGATATTTCCTTGGAGTTCTTAACAACTTGGATGCTATTTACTTGTTTTTCTAAGATTTCAATTCTGGAGCCCAAATTTTGTAAATCTTGCCGTATTTCAGAAGTGATAGTTTCTGTGACTTGTTTCAACTCTGATTGCAGAAGTTCTGCCATATTATCAAGCAATCTGTTTTCTTCCAATGACAGCATAGCTGACTGTTTTAAAGCAGTGGGGTCTTGAGATAACACACTAAATCTATGGCCAATAACTTTGGTTAGTTTTTGATAATTCATGTTATCAGTGACAGAGTCCCCCTTATGTTGATGTAAAGGGCTAGTATCTTGATGTAAAGTTGAAGCAGAATGCGGTGAAATATGTGCCAGGGAGGGTTGCTCTATTTGCATGCTAACAGGGGATGTATACGGAGAGACCTCTTCCCCCACTCTGAGACCGGAGCCCTGGCTCCTACCTTGCAGGGATAATCCTTTCTCCTGTATTGTAGTGTGCAGCAGCATGGTCTTCCTGAGTTGTGTCCATTTTAGATGCAGACCGTTGGGCCTGGGAGCACTGAACCCGATCTTTGGGCTTATTTCCAACTTGCAGGCCTGTGAGCTAATGCCCACTCGAGTCAGGTCTTGCGTGGCTCCACTGATGCTGGAGCCACTGATTGTTACGAAGGGCTCTGGTCCGTCTATGGGAGTATTTTAATGGATGACAGCTCATGCCCCTCCTTTGCAAGTTTTTTGGCTATAATTTCTAACCACACTGGAGTTGCATCACAAAACCACACCAAGGAAAATGAACAAGATTGTTTTTGGATGCTTTTGGATCCAGCTCTCAAAATGTGTATGAACACAGTTTAAAGTGCAAGGATCAGGTTTATATACCAGACTACACAGAATCTAGAATATTCCAGTCAATAGAATGCAAAGTACAACATAGTGTATAGAGTTCAGCAGTAGGGAATAAGTATTATATGTCCCCTTACAATACTGGTTAGTGGAAGTTGAAAATGCTCCAGGTCTGTAAATGGTCAGAAGGGATGAGGTTAGTGGTTTTTGGGAACTCAAAAATGTACAAGGATCAATGGGATGAGAAATAGCAGATGTAGTGGCAGAAAGTGTGCAGTTCTGGTGGCCAGTGTGTGTGTGTGTGTCTGTCTGGTGGGGGGTTCCTGCCAATATATTGTATGGAATGCAATAAGGAATTGCCCTGAAGTCTTGAGAAGAACAGTAGTGTGCAGTGGAGAGTGGGGTTGTACTACAGAGAAGGTGGAGGTGGGAACGATAGTGCTCAACAAAGGGTGAGGGGGTAGCAATAGCACTGTCAGGATCCGAACCCAGGGATGCTTCAGTGACTGGCTGCAGCGCTCTCTACTGCCCCACTTAAGATTCTGCCTCTTTCACCCTGTTGGATCCCTTGGATAAAGATAACTTGATTCCTAGAGTCTTGCAGAACCTTGAACTCCTTGCCCCTCCCATGAACTTCTTATAAGTCATGTCTCTGAACTTATTGTGCTTTGCCAATATCTTGCTTTTACTGCTATTGTTACATTGCACTCTCCGAACTGCTACCTGTGTACCGACCCTTGGCTGCTGATTAAAGAACGACTCTTCCTAGCTCTCTGTCTTCAACTGTCACCATTGGCTACTGATTTTGGCTCGTGCTTTGACTACGTATGTGTTTTGCTTCATCTCTGCTACCGCTGCTTGTGCTTAAATACTGGACTGTGGGGGGTAAGAGAGAACAATAGTGCTTGGGCTGATCGGTAAGTGGGACCAATAGTGCTTGGGGTGGGGGGGTAAGGGAGAACAATAGTGCTTGGGGTGGGGTGGTAAGTGGGACCAATAGTGCTTGAAGTGGGGGTAAGGGAGGAACAATAGTGCTTGGTCTGGGGTGAAAAGAAACAACAGCGTAGAACAATAGTGTCCTGTGGGGGGAATAATTGTGCCCAGTGAGGGGTAGATGTGAACAACAGTTCCTAGCTGGGCTTAGGAAGGAATGTTAGTGTCTAGTATGGGGTGAAAGGGGGGCAATTATGCCCAGTAGGGGTGGGGGAGAAAACAGTGGTTCCCTGTGGGGGCATGCCAATGTAGGTATTTCAGTTTAGTTGGCACATAAAGTAGTAGCATCATCTTTGTGGGTATAAAGTGTGACAAACAACTGTAAATCACAAAAGTGACATAACAGCTCTAACCTAGAACTTTAAACCATCTCTGAACCTCCCTCCAACACTAAATCTAACCCTGCAAGTTAGGTTAGTGTATCCAACCCAGAAACATAACTTGTATATAATGCAGTTTACCAGTCTATTCTTGTGGTGGCTACATTCAATTTCTTTTATTTGTATCTGGTGATCTTGCAGGAACACATTTCCTTTGCTAGTATATTGACATTATCTCACTGTATTGAAGTCAAGGAAAAGCAAAGTTGCCAGCCTACAACTGTGTGTTAGGGACAGAACATCTCTCACTTTCATCGACACTATCAATCAAGCAATAGACTCTTTAAGATTTTAATGCAGCATTGCCAGCTAACTGCACAAAGGAGTGCTATGGATTTCTGAAAGTATCAAAAGGTTTATATTGGAACTTACAGAACACTTTCCAAGAGAGAGTATATTTTTTGTTAGGGTTAGCATACACACAATTTGTACTCCCAGACTCAACCATTAGCATACATCCTGTAACTTAACCCCAAACCATCATTTTTAATACCTTACCTCTAAATTCTGTTTTAACTTTATCATTTTCATAGGTATATTTGAAGATCTGCAGATCAGATGTAGTGGAAAGGATGAAGAGGGCATAGAGGAGACCATAGACAAGTATTGGTGACTATGGGCTCCTCTTTGTCTTTTTGTAATATACTGCACTGTACTGAGGACAATTACTATTCAACCATTGTTCTTTACCCAACCAATCAGCATCCAACTCACAAAATTATGATTTAAAAATGATTAGGGCAACAATACATTTTATTTTATTTTATATTCATGTATTTATTTATATTTTAGTTATATTTTTATACATAAGCACATTTATGGCTAGAAAACATTTGTGGAAAGATGTCTGGTTTCCTTTTACAACATTGACTCTAACCGTATCCTGCATAACAAACAATGTGGTTCCCAATTGAATATTAAACTATAATTTAAATATGAAATCCTACTGTTCATAATTTAGGATGTCAGATGAGCATCTTGTTTAAATTACAGATTTCTTGCTTTCTATATTGGCCAAGAATATATTTCACTCTATGTGCTTCCATATACATTCTGAAAGTTGTGGTATCATTTCATTGCATGTATGGTAATATGTTCCACATTTGCTACTCCTGTTGTTTCCGCTGATTTTTTTTCTGGGTTAAAAAATATTGTTAAAGATGATTTATGAATTTGTAGCATCAGAAGTCAAGCAAATCACCTCTTAAAAGCATGAAAGAATTTCCAATCACAATGGCTTATTCTTTTGTTGAAATGTTCATGTTTAATTTACGGCTCCGGCTAAGAGTTGGCCAGACTGAAAATACTCTTTGTAAAATGTATTAGAGAAATTTTGTATTTTATTATTTTTATTGATACAAAAGAAAAGAACATACAACAAAAAGCAGAGAATTACAAAAAGCACCAATAACATCCATATTCAAAAACGAGATGTTTTAATTATCTTTTACAATTTAAAAAAAAAAAAATATATTAAGTTACCTCATATTGTTTAACTGTCCAAGGATTCTAGGTTTACTTTCCAAATTGATCTTTAAGACACATGTAATTTTTCTTTCACTAAATCCGGTGAAATAGTAGTGGCTTTCCAAGCCTTAGCAATGGCAGATGGAAGTGGTACAGAAATTCTCCCCAGAACCATCATTCCATTTTCCCCACATCTCCTAAAACAGAAAAGGGGTGTATTACTATGCCATTTGTTAAATATAGCTAGCTCCAGATACCATTGTTATGTTGTTTTATCATTTTGTTCAATTAGGGAAGAATTAGGTGAAATGTTCCCCAGATGACTCAATATGTTACTGTAAACATACTGTTTCTAAGATATTATATCCAAATCTCTTTCCCTCACAGTATTAGAGACATTTTAAATAGAACTGCCTCCAAAAAAAGGCAAAACTTTCACGGTACAAATTTGTTGGTGAATTAAAGAAAACTAACCTGTACTTTTTCTTGTTTCTGTTGACTGATACAGAAGGATGAGGTAACATTGCATTCATGGCGCACGTGGACATCACATTTGAGGACTGGTAAGCTGTGATTAATATTTCATATTGGGTTTAGATACTGTATATGTGGTTTTACATATGGAGTCCACATGTTACTTTAAAAAAAAGTGGGAAGGAACACAATATACCAAGTTGGCACTTCTGTAGACTGGTGCTATTAAAGCCAATAAAAACGGTAATAAATGACAAAACTGTATAAAATTTTGTGACATTGCACAGATCTCATCATGCATATTGTGTGCATTTAACTTAAAAAAACATATTTTAACTGTAGTCAATTATACCTCCCAATTTTTGTCATCCAAAGAGGTGTTAGAAGTCAGGAATCAGACCCTATACCATCACACTAATCAACATCATTATGCCTACTGTTGTCAATACCCCACTCTGTGCAAAACTAATATTAAGTATAAATACTGTGGCACCATAAAACTGGCGTTTTCTCTATGTATTTATTAAATCACCACAACGTTGAGTTAAAATTGACAATTTATTTATCTAAAACTTAGCAAAATATAAAGCATATACATAAATTTCAACATATAAAATAAATTCAAAGCATAGCATTTTTAGGGCAGGTAAATATACAATTCCATATCCAATATCATCATAAGGATTATAATTTTATTGGGTATTGTAGTTTCACAGAGTAACGCATTTCACAGAGTCTTTTCGGCTTCCTCAGACCCAAAAACCATTGTTCAACCAACAAATTGCAAGATTGAAGGAAATTGCTCATGGTAACAGGACAGCTTCAGGGCAGGTAAGAGGCAATACACAATTTTACCAATTGTTAGCAGTGGAAGTGAATATGAAGGAAGTGTTTCATCAAACCAGCAGTTCCCCCAAGAAGAGCTCAATGTTTTATTATGTGACCTAAGTCTGTCAAAACAAGCATCTGAACTTTTATCATCCAGACTAAAAGAAAAGAACTGTCTGGGAGCGAAAGGTAAATTAATGGTTTATAGGACAAGAGAGGTGACACTCCGACCATATTCCAGTGAAGATGGAGTCTGTGTACTGTTGGACTACTAGCCCATATGGGAGGACCAGAATACCGAGCAGAAGACCGAGCTTTTCATGGACAGTTCCACTCGAAGTTTGAAATTTGTGTTACTGCATAATGACAACTGCTATGCATCAATTCCAATTGTCACTCAACAAAACTTAAAGAAAAATATGAAAATATCAAAATGGTCTTACAAAATCTTTGCTATCAAGTACATCAATTAAATATGTGTTGATTTAAAAATGGTGAACTAATAGGCTATTTATAGTGGATACTGTGCTTCAGTTGACTGAATTTTCTGTACTGGCCGGTGAATTTGGTGCTCTATATGTTCAGATTCTTGTATTTCTATGTTTATTTGTTTTTCTTCTATTTCTAGATGCTCTAATTTTTCTATTTCTTTTTGTTAAATGTGTATTTGGTATTTCTTTGATTCTTTTGTAGTATATTTATGTTTTGTTCTGTAAAAATTTTAAAACCTTTAATAAAGAATTATTGAACTATAAAAATGGTGAACTTCCTACTTGGACAGCAAAATGAATACACAAAGTCCCCGTGTTTCATCTGCTTGTGGGATAGAAGAGCAAAGCAGGATCACTGGAAGAAAGTGACATGGCCTCCAAGGGAAAACATGAAAAAGGTGCAGCAGTAGTGAAATATAAAAGCAGGAATCTTTGATGGAGCCCAGAAACTGATAAATGATGGAAATGTCACAAGTTACATGACTGATACTGAAGCTTCTGCCTGGCACAGCTATGTCATGGTTGGCAGGAACTTCTTGGGGAACCATAACGCACAAAATTATGAAGAACTGGTACTTACACTCTAAAAATTTGGGTGCTGCTATGAGCATTAAGTTACACTACCTCCATATCCATTTGCAAAAGTTTCCAGAAACCCTTGGTGATATCAGTGAGGAACAAGGGGGAAAGTTTCTATCAAGATATAAAGATGATGGAAGAAATGTATCAGATGGGATAGACACATGATGGCAGAATACTGCTGGAGCCTTCAAAGTGATTGTCCTGATCATTGCATTTATTAAAATACCATTTATTTTAATAAATGCATTTAGGACAGATGTTTGTCTCAACATATTATTAGCCAGCGGTGGTGTCAGTGTTAATCACAAGCAAAAAAAAAAAAAAAACTTTATGGAGCCTAGACATTCATTAACTTCTGGAGCAAGATGTGCTTTGATTTGCAAAAAGAAACAACTGCAGAGTTTGTCTTGGTCGTTAAAAAGTTACAAGAGATTGCAGAAAGCTCATTTCTTAAGATCACCCACAACCTCAGCTGTGTTTAGCAAAAGATTTCTTCTGCAAATCATAAAACCACCCCCCTTTTTCGTATCTGCGGGGGTCCGTATATTGGATGCCCTTAACCCGGGGACTACTTATATTAATCTGTGAAATTATCAATGTGCAATTTACAACATAAACAACATAAATTTGTGAAAACAGTTTAAAAAAAAAAGCACCGATTTTGAAACAAGGGGATTTACTGATCTGTGGTGATTTTAACGCAGTTTCAGATCCACATATGGATGTTTCCGCAGCAAAGTTTCACCATAGGGTGTCTGTACAGCCTTTATGAGATAAGTCTGGATTGTATGATGTCTGGAGGTGCTTGCATGCTACAAAAACATTTTCTACTTATTACTCTTCCACTCATAAATCTTATTCCCGTATAGACATGTTTTTGTCTAACATTAGGCTTGTTGGGGAAATTATCTCTAGTTACCATTACTAATATTTCCTGGTCTAATCACGCCCCCGTTGTCCTGATGGTGGAAGAGCAATACCATACGCTACCCACAGGGGTGTGGAGGGCAAATCCTCGGTTTAATGATATGGACCCGTTTGTTGTTTGAAATGATTACATAGCATATATCAGAAGTATTTTATTTCAGCTTGCGGCTAAGGAATAGAAAAATGACAGGACACAAATTGTCCACTCTTTTTTAAAACCTGAAGATGTTGGAAGCACAACACAAATCGAATCAATCACATAGCCTGAAAGCTGAGCTTTTTAGATGTAGACAGAAGATAAAATCACTTCTTTTATCTAATCATACCCAATACATTCAAAAGTTACGTCTAAACAATTATACTCAGGGGCATAAAGCCTCCAAATTGTTGGCTTCTAAATTTAAAAATAGAGTGCAAAACTAAGATTCCATTTCTATGTAAATCTAGATCTACATAAAAGGTTTTTCACCCACATACTATTGCTTAAGAGTTATGTGAATGCTATAAAAATTGATATATTCTTAAGGATGATATAATGACACACAAACCATTGGCAGATGAGATTGTTGATTTTCTGAAAAGCATTAACTTACTGAGTCTTCCCAAACCTGTACTAAAACAACTCAATTCTCAGTGAAATTCAGAAGGTGATTACTGCTCTTCCGAATATTAAAACACCCTGTGCAGATGGTTTGCTTAGCAAGTACTATAAGCATTTCTAAGACATACTAACACCGTACTTATGCCCTGATTTATCAATGAAATGCGCGTACGCTCGACGCGCGTATGTATGCGCCGGTCAGCAAACTCTATTAGCGCAAGTCGGGCCCGAGTTCTAGTGAACTCGTCTGCCAGTTTACTGCAACGGTGAGCAAAGATCTTGAATACGCCAATTAAGGCAAATAATTTTCAGCTGCGTGATTCAGGAGTAGATGTTAACCTCAATGGTGAGGTGATAGCAATTATTTAGCGCACACCTGTGCCCTGTTCTATGCGTATCTCTAGTCCATTTTACAGGTCAGCTTGAATCTTTAATGCTTGGTGTTTTTATGTGTAAGTGCTAATTTTTTATCTTACATTCTACTCAATCACAAACTTGCTTCATTTATAATTACATTTGTTGGAGAGAGAGAGAGGGAGAGATGTAATCCTCATGATTGTTAGTTTCATCTGTTGCTGCAATGTTTTTGTGCCTGGTTTGTAATGCCAGTTTCCGCAGTTTAGCATTTCTTCCGCAATGTGTTGTCATTTTTTCCACAAGTATTGAGTACAAATGTCTGCATGGTTTCCACACCAAACTCCTACTTGACCTCCCTCGTTGCCTTTGTCCTATTGTCACATAATGGTATTTAAATGTATTATGTACATATTCCTTTTCTGAATAAATTGTCATGATTTTTTTTTTTTAATTTTTTTTTATAGTCTGACATTTTCACTCATGTTGATTTGCCCCCACACAACTCCTGTGTTCATTTGTAGTTGTGTTATAGGTTTGTTGTCATTGTGCTGTGCTGCCTGATCTTAGCACTATTGTATACAAACACACTTCCACTTGTTGTCCAAACTGGTTGTGAATTAGTTGTCCAGCTGAGTTGCATACTCATTGTAACACACCTGATGGTGATGGAAGGAGGTCCAGGTCCAGGTCCAGGTCCAGGTTCCAAGCACAACATCAAAGCTCATTGATTGCCAAGCTCACAAGCAGGGTCAGGCACTCTTAGAAATGAACAGATGTTGTGTTGTTGCTTAACTTAATGCTGATAAATAGTGGAGTGTATGCATTATTTAGGTGTTTCCACAAAACAAATAGTACTAATATATGAAAGTTCCAGGGCCAAATCCACTTTGAGGCAAAGATTTTCTTGCTTTTCCATCCCTTCAGGGTGTTTTTGCAGATTTGAATGGCATTTTAGACGCTAGCCCACTATATAGAATTGGCTTACTCCCCTCAGCTTGGTAGTGGAAGCACATAAATGTGGATTGCTTCTTTTAAAGAAAGGCAATATCCTCCATGAATGTTACTTGTGGCCAAGCCCATGACATCAGAAATCATAGGAAGAAATGGGCAATGTTTTTAATGTGAAGCAATATGGTCCAAAAAGCCCTCTTTGCCTATTTCTTCTTGTAATTTCTCTTTTCTATGTATATGTACACACACGTTTGGCTTTATGTGCATTCATGTCTATACATACATGAGTGCATATGAAGCAAAACAAGCAATATACACAAATAAAATAGAAACTTACCTTAATGAGGACTGTGCAAAAGTGCAGTGCATTTTTCAACTGAAAACAATTCAAGCGCATGTAGCTGGTCCGCTATGGCGCACAACTATGAACTACACGCGTCTGAAGTTCAGCGCAGAACTATGCGCATCAAATAACTGAGTTTTAATAAGACAATTGTGCTGCTTTTTAGCCTTACAAATAATTCAGAGAAAGGAAACCTAAAAACAATCACAATTGTCTTTTTAACACACATTACTAAAATTTACACTAAATGACAAAAAAAATTAAAGAAAGAAACAAGAAAGAACAAACAAAACAAATGTAAACCCACACTTTTATGTAAAGCCAAAATAGTTCAAAAATGGTCCAAAAAATATTGCATTCAAAAAATACTTACCAAACCAATATGCAATTTAGCCCTATCAAGGGTGGAAAACTGGACTAGAAAATATTTATGCAGGACAAACATTGAAAAGTGGTAATAAAGGCAGAATTTTGCAATCAAACAATTTGGCCACAAACACAATAACATAGCATTAACATTGACTTCAAAATTGCAAAATGGACATTAAAACATTCAAAGTAAAAAAAAATAAAAAAGAAGCTATTATGCTAAATGGTAAGCAAAGTATCAAATGCAGCAACATAGATTAGGATAACAAACAAAACAACAGCCCCTCCAAGAAAAGAAAAAGGAAAAAGCAAGTTAAACACCCTTATATATGCTCAAATTTAAGATAGAAATTTACTTGCAATTAGCACTTGCGCAGTCAGTCAAAACTGGCTGTTTGTTTTTTTTTTGCAATTGGACATTTCATTGCCATTGATTGATATGATTCTTTAGATTTGTACACCAGTAAACAGATATTCTAATAATTAAAAAAATAAAATAAAGTTGGGGAGGATTTAATGTTAAAATTATTTTCCATATGTGTAAATATATATATATATATATATATATATATATATATATATAAATAAATATAAATATAATTAGATACATATATAATTATATACTACAATAATTATAAATATACATATAATCATTTTGTTATTCTTATGCATATATATCTATAAGAAGCAAACAAGAACGTGTGTGTGCTTGTGACTTTTGTGGGGCTTCGCCCGTGGCAAGTCGCAAGAACTTCCCTGAGGCCGGTCCTCCGATCATCGTACGCATTTATATAGGCGCCTATGTAGAGTAGTTGAACTCGGTAAACTCTTGCCCAACAGGAAAGAAATAAGTGATTTTAAAATATGCTTTTTTCTTAGCGCATATAGATGTTTTAAACATTTGAACAGCACAAACATTTTTTTTAGGGCTAAGGGTAATATTAAAATTGGTATAAAATTGGGTAAAATAGGTAAAATTGGCTTAATATTCCAGAAAGTTTCTGTTACGCGTGTGGTTCATTCACAACGAAAGCACAACGTCACCAAATTAGCACAGAACTTAAAAAGATATACAAATTATATTTCGTCTGTCCACTTGGTGACCAGGATAAATCTTGGGCTCTACATGTCATCTGTACCAGTTGTTCTAATGGACTGCGTGACCGGCTAAATCGGCGTAAAGCAGCAATGCCATTTTCAATCCCTATGGAGTGGGGACCACGAGATCATATCGGCTGCTTTTTTTGCTGCGTCAACAAAAGTGGATTCTCAGGTAAAACTAAGCACAAAATTGTATATCCCAGCCTGGATTCTGCAGTTAGGCCTGTTCCCCATGATGAGTCATTGCCAGTTCCAGTACGGCCACATGATGGACTTTCTTCTGTAGAAGGTGATGAGGAATGCGCTGGAGTTGCAGCCATTTACAACCCCCGAATCATCTGATCCTGACTACTTGGCCGATGAAGATTCAGAACCAGAGACCTTTACACAAGCAGAGCTGAATGATCTCATTCATGATCTATATGTCTCCAAAGACAAAGCAGAACTTCTTGCTTCACGGCTTAAACAGAAGAACTTGCTGCAAAGGGTGTAACTGTAACTCACTACAGAAAAGGAAATCATAACTTGGCAACGTTCTTCAGTAGTGATGGCTCACTGTGCTACTGTCATGATATAAATGCACTCTCTAACAGTTTGTCACAAAAGCATGTTCCTTCTGAATGTTGTATCTTCATTGATTCCTCTAAAAGAAGCTTGAAAGTAGTCTTACTGCATAATGGTAATTCCAAACCAAGTTTACTGATTGCCCATTCCATTAACCTAAAGGAGTTCTATGACAACATGAAGCAATCCAGTATATAAAACACACCAGTGGAACATCTGTGGGGATCTAAAGGTCATTGGCTTGCTGATGGCAAAGCAAGGAGGAGTCACAAAATATTGCTGTTTCCTATGCCTGTGGGACAGCCGATCTACGGGAGACCATTATGGGAAGGGTGATTGGCTACCAAGAGATACCTATAAGCCCAGAACAAGCAGTGTCAAGTTTCTGCCTCTGGTTGATCCGCATAAAATATTTCTACCACCTCTCCATATCAAGTTAGGCTTGATGAAGAACCTTGTAAAGGCCAGGGGTAAATTTTCAGTACCTTGTTGAGAAGTTTTCACATAAGCACTGCAAACATTAAGAAAGGGATATTTGTAGGGCCACAGTTCAAGTCTGTTTTGTAGGATGATGTTTTCAAACAATCTTTCTCAGCAGCTGAGCTAGAAGTTTGGGATGCATTCAAGTGGCTGTGTGAAAATTTCCTGGGCACAATAAGTCTCCTGCACACAAGGAAGGAGTTCAGAATTTGCTTGATTCATACCAGAAACTGGGTTGTCGATTGTCATTAAAAAATACATATCTTGCACTCACATGTAGAATTCTTCCCAGAAAATCTTGGTATGGTGGGTGACCAACGAGCAGAACGTTTTCACCAGGACATTCAGTTGATGGAGCAGCGCTACCAAGGTTTCTGGAATGAAAGTATGATGGCTGACTACTGCTGGATTGTACCGCAAAGTTCCAGACAAGGAGTACACAAGAAAATCATACAATTGTATGATACAATTACCTAACACTGTTCAGTAGATCTTTACCACAGTGTGTCTTATTTTACTTCACACTGAAGATGTATTAACATTCACTACAATGGTGCTTACGTTTAAGTACAAATACATGCACGTACAATGTTAACTATATTAGTACTCATAATTCAAGAACTCTATGTTTTAGGGAAAATCTGCTTGAGAAACTGATTTAGAAAAGTTTACTGTGGTTTCTAATGATTATCAAAACTTTTTTTTTGTTGTCCTGTGTTGTCTTTGTTCTGGCTATGGAATTGCTGGCAGAGTTGATTAGATGTCACCTGGGGATAATGGGCATTCCAATTGTCTCCAATCAACATAAAATCGGCCTGTACGCAGATGATGTGATCATGACATTGGCGAGTCCGGATCTTACCCCTTCCTACAGTCTACAATGATCTGCAAATGTTTGGAAGACTTTCTAACTATAAAGTGAATGATACCAAATCTCTAATATTACCTCTGGGATTATCACAGACAATGGTAACTACTTTACGTGCAAAGTTCAGTTTTCAATGGACCGTCAAGGCAATACCCTATTTGGGTTACATTATACATTACTCAACTAAATTACTTTTTACACTCAATTCAACTGCATTGATTTTCACTGTGAAGACTGAACTTGCTGCGATGTCGGCCCAGGAATTATCCTGGGTGGGCAGAGTGGCAGCTTTTAAAATGATACAACTTACCAAAATTTTACTCTACCCATTCCCTTACTTAAGCATTTTTTTATTTCACTTCAGAAAATTTTAAGGAATTATATTTGGGTCAGGGCAGGGCTAGAGTAAGTGCTTGATTAATGATTAAATGTAAAAAAGCAGGGGTATTAGGCCTTCCTGATATCAGAGACTACTATACAGCATCTATTTTAAATGCTTTGCAGTATGCATTTAGACCTTCTGATAAGCTCTGGAATAATACTGAGCAGTCATTATGTTCAAAGAAAAATTTAGCATCCTTATTTGTGGTTAAAGTGCTGGACACTTCCCTGGAGCTACCAGATTACCCTACCATACAGGCAGCTTACTCGATTTGGATAGAAGTGGTGGTGTCTCCTGTCCAGACGGAGGCGGCATCATTTGCATTACCAAAACCGATAGAAACCTTCGCTCAACCTATTCCAGACCTTTAAATTTTACACTGGAGACAATTGAATATTTCAACAGTGTTGGATATACATTTACTCCCATCCAAATTGACCTTACAGCAAAGTTTAGGATATTTAGGACGGCCATAAAATGAGGTCTTTAATTTGTGTAGAGTTCTTTATCTTAAAAGTCATCCCTCCACAGAGGTTTATATTCTGTCACAAATAGCGTTTTTTTACTGGGACAATTCAGGTTAATCGCGGTATCCCGATAATATATCAAACCTTACAGGAAAAATCGGTTTGTTAAAAATGCCCATACTTTGAAATGGGAAATTGAATTGGAGGTTTCTTATTCGGGGGAACATTGGATAAGAGCTAAAAGATCTGCATATAAATATACAAAGTGTGCCACTCATTGGGAATCGTATCTTAAAATGCTGTTATAATGGTATAGGACATAGATATTGGCAAAATATAATTCTGCAGTATCGCAGCAGTGCTGGAGATTGTGCCGTCATATTGGCTCCTTAAGTCACAATTTTTTGGTGGTGTAGAGGTGTTAAAAGTGTCTGCTCTGAAATGTTGAAACCTTTAGCTGAGCTGATTATACAGAAATTAAATGTATAAGTACAATTTGAAATTTTTTTTTTCTTACAACATGGATCACGCGCTAAAATGTATTGCATACTGGTTGTTTTGGCTTGCTCATTCTGAAAGCACGGTCCAGGTGTTACCAATTACAAAATAAGTTTTATTGTTCTGGTGTTAACTTTTAGTTCAATGATATTGATGCAGTTGTTTATTTTCTTTTTATTTTATCTTCTGTGTACACCATATTTGGGAATTGTCCCCACCCACCCCCCGGTCATAATTCTGGTAAATTGTTTGTATAATTGTTTGTTTTCTATGCAAATTCAAATAAAAAAAATTACATGTATTGTCACAGACCTGTCAGTGTGTTCATTTATTTAAGCAGATACATTTTCTAAGTTTTCTATAAACCATTATATGTAAATCCACTCATGTCAGCCACCCAGCACTAATATGGAGGTTTTGGAGGTTTATTACGAAAATGTTAACCCCAAGCCACACTCGGGGTGGAATTGAGGGCTTACCTGGTCCTCACAAGCCCAAGGCATCCTCCAGTGATGCCGGCCTGGCATCTGTGTCTACTTGGCGATGCTCCAGCAGTAGTCTGCCATCATGTGTCCACCCCATTTGCCCTGATCCCTTTCTTAGGTATCCTTTATATCTTAACAGAACTTCTCTCCTTGTTCCTCAATGAAATCGCCAAGGTTTTCTTGAAATTTTTGCAAATGGCTAATGAAAAGCGGCCAGTCTTCTGCTCGGTATTCTGGTCCTCCCATATGGGCTAGTAGTCCAGGGATGTTACAACACAAACCCGTCTCCATCTTCACTGAAATATGGTCGGAGTGCCACCTCTCTTGTCCTATAAACTGTTATTTTATCTTCCGCTCTCAGACAGTTCTTTTCTTTTAGCCTGGATGATAAAAGTTCAGATGATTGTTGTGACAGACTTAGGTCACGTATTAAATCATTGAGCTCCCCTTTGGAGAACTGCTGGTTTGATGAAACATATTCACTTCATATTCACTGCTAACTCCTGGATTACACTCCCTGTATATCCTCCATGTCGGATCCAGGAATATCCGGGACTGAACACTGCTATGGCAACATCAGCACCATGCGGCACAGGTCGTCTTGCTGATTCCATATCACCGTACTCCCACTTGTGTTTCTTGTAACGATTGAAACCTTTTACATTCACTCATCATACCATAGGTACACCAAATTTTTTTTCAGTTTTCCATTTTTCCACTGACGTAGACACTCTACACAAGTTCTGCATACCATATGGGGAGCCAAATATTTTTCTTGGTCCCCCAGTTTATAACCAAATAATGCAAGATATGCTTGTTTCACAAATTCTGTAATTTTTCTTCTCTGTTTTTGCTGAAAATATTCACCACAAATCTAGCAAAATACATTAGGGTCATTTAAAAAACTTCTTGAACTCATATTTTTGTATAAAAAGAAAATATATGAATAAATAGAAGGCAAATGAAAGTTTTATCAAAATAATGCTACAATAAATATATATAAAATGCAAAACATCAGCGTAAATAAAGATTGGGAAGTCTGTTAAAATTTGCTGTTGGTAACATCTTCTATTCCGATTTCTGTATCACAGGAACAAGAGCCAATTCAATGAAACTGATGTCATTTCTGGATTCAGCAGACCTAAAATACACTAAATATGTTGAAAAATCCCTGGCAAGTGAAAAAAAATGTGTAATCATACAGCCAGGGAAGTTAATGTCTACTTAGGCTGTATACACACGTACTATTTTTATCGCTGGAAATGATCTTTTATGATTGTTTCCAGTAACAGATGAACAAACAAGCTTTGCACACATAACACCATTTATGTTCTATGGAGAAGCTGGAGAAGTGAATGGCACCCGGCTGTCCTCTCCTTGTGTACACAAGACCAGCACAACCAATATTCATTTGACGTGTATACATAGCCTTACTTATAGCTCTTTTCCCCATTTCAGATACAACACAATCAGTTATAACTGGTGTTGTGTTATGATTTAAGAAACTAGAATTTAAGTATAAATACACCAAATATAATTTTGGCCTCGTGCTCTCACAATCTGCTGTTCCAGCTTCATCCATGAATGTCTTACTTTTTCAAACTGCTTACACCGCATTGTGTGCAAGGCATGAAATCAGAATGGATGAAATGTTTTCTTTATGCTTTTTGTGGCCAGATTTACTGTGGATATTTTTAGAAAATGGTAGAAGTCAGAAGAACATATTTCTGATGATATCTGATAAATATTTACCACAAAGAGGCAAAACATTGTAAGAAGAATATGTAGAACTAAATGCATGCAACTGAGATTGTTCTTTAACTAAAACTATTTATTTTAGCTTTTATAGAATTCTCACCATCCAATGTATCAGGACCCCAAGGTTGGGTAGCAAGGGAAGATGAGCTGTACACATGGGCAAGAACAAGTAAAACAAATCCACCTATTTAAATTAGACATTTATTTCAAAAAGAAGATTTTGAGAATGTTTTATATGAATGTTTTATTTGAAATAAAACTAATTTGTAATGTATTATTGTCTAATTGTTTGAAAACTCATTAAAATAAATTGGAACACACTCACGGCCACTTTATTAGGTATATCTGCTCATTAACCCAAACATCTAATCAGCCAATCACATGGCATCAACCAACCCAAGTAGGCATGTAGACATTGTCAAGAGAACCTGCTAAAGTTCAAACCAGGCACCAGAATGTAGAAGAAAAGTTAAGTGACTTTTAATGTGACATCATCCGTGCCATTTCTATGCACAACCATACACACCATATTTATTTCTATGACATTGACATGGTAGGATCAGAACTTGATGTCAGCAACATGGATCCATCAGGCTGCTGGTGGTAGTATATTGGTGGGGGGGGGGGGGGGGGATACTTTACTTGGCACACTTTGGGCACCTTAGTACTAACTGAACATTGTTCAAATACCACGGCTTACCTTGGCATTACCACTGAATATATCTATTTCTTTGTGAATGAGGTATTCATTTTCTGATAGCTACTTCCAGCACAATAAGGTGAAATGTTAGAAAGCTCAAATCACCTTAAACTTGTTTGCTGAACATGAAAATGAGTCCACTGAAATGGCCTCCAGTCACCCAATCTCAAGCAAAGCACCTTCAAGATGAGGTAGAACGGAAGATTTGCATCATGGAAGTGCGGCTGACAAATCTGCAGCAACTGCATTACCAGTATCAACCAAAATATCAGAGGAATGTTTCCAGCACCTTTTTGAATCCATACAAACTGAAGGCAAAAGTGGGTACAACCTGGTACTGGCAAGGTATAGCCGATGAAGTGGCCGATGGATGTTTTTTTGAATGATGAAAGTACTTGGTGATCTAACATTTAAATGCACAAATATCTATCACTAATAAAACACTCTGTACATGTGTCATCACAGCCACTTTAGGCTTCACAACTTATCTTTGGCTCTGAACTTTCTCCAGCCCCCACTTTATGTTTTTAATGAGTTGTCACGTTTGCACATTGACACACTGTAGGAAGCATCAGCCAAGGGCTGACAGCAGACACAAATATTCATTACAAGCAGCAGGCAGAACTATTCCAAAACCCTCTGCACACGGCTGTACAGTTTTATGGAGGGTATTTAAGAAAATAAATAAGAAACCATATTCTCCCATGCCATTACCAACAGAGAGAAGAAATATCAGATTCCAAGACAGATCCAGACATGTGACTTATACCAGGTAATCAGATTGAAGTACACAATGGCGGCCTGGTTACACTTTAGGGTTACAATGTACCAATCATAGTACATTGCTGTAAGAACACGTCGTTCTGTACGTATCATTATTTCATACCTATTATTGCTATGAGCTCATTTGATGTGCAATGGGGCACGCTAATCCATATTCACTTACATGGATTACTACAGATTACAGTGATGCATTAGGCACTTGTAAAATAATAGGGTAAATCAGGAATGTTTATAAACTAACACCATGAGTAATTTCTCATTACCTTCTCTGAAGGTATTCTCATGGTATGTTGTTTATTAAATCCTGAATTAATTATTAATTAATTTATTAAAGCCTCAATCCCCCTGCCTTCCCCGATATCGGTTTGATGAGATCTGAGCATCATAGGGGGTCAAATAATTGTGATAAATTCCTTGCTCTTTATTACTGCAGATATTTTACCAACAAAGAGTAAAACAAAATACATAAAACTTCAAAAGAAAAAGTATATTTATTTTTTACTCTTGAACACAAAATTGCAGAAACAGGATGCTCCTATTTAACAATTTATCAGTAGCTACAACACTGCCACTATGTACAAAATATCCAATGATAAATGTGCTACACATATAAAAAATACAGTATGCATTACATATATACAATGTGCAAAACATCTGGCATTTAAACATCATGTTAAGGAATTGATTACAAGGGGGTGCAAATTGCATGTACAAAGGCATCAAAACGTTTCATAGAAAGGCATGAATACATGAACAGGCCCCTCATCAAGGTCACAACTGTTGTCCTCCAATTGTACAACCTTTTTTTTTTGGTTCTGTGAGAGGTTGTCACTGCAGTCCCAGTCTTTGCTGCAGATGGTCTCCTACCTACATTTTATTGTCCTTCTACTGCACAATCAATGGCTACACATTTACTAAAAGATTTGCTGAAATCACAATAGCCGTTAGCAATAGAAAGGACTGATGCAAACAGATCACAAGAATATGGTAAAATAAAAGTGGCGTATCAGAAAATTCGAAAAAGTGCAGATATCTTTTTACAGAAGTCTTGAAAAGACTTTTAAAGAACATATTTTTCAGTAATTGTTGTTTTGCGACACACATAGGTTGTGATATTCCCTAATTGCTGGGAAGGAGGCCCATGTGTAGCTTTCTTCTACTATTCTACTCCTTTGCTTTTAGAAATGTGTTCACAAAAACCTTCCCGCCAGTAGCCCAAGAAGCTCAGAAGCAAACAGAGATGACTATTATAGATATATTACAGAGCGGAATATATTCTTGGGCTACCAAGACAATGGATTTTGGTATTAAACACACTTTTTAATTGTTCATCAGTTGTATCAGGTTTAATTAAATCACACACCAAATTCTGATTCTGTGTCTGAAGACAGCAGGCTGGTGAGGGAAAGTTTCTTCTATGCCAAAGCCCAACAGTCAGAAAAGTTTATATATAAAAAAGCAGCTTATGTGGTCTACTCTCTGCTTTGCATTTGCAAAACTTACCATTGATGTTCCTTTTTTTTTTTTTTTAAACCAAAAGCCTACTTTGATGCACATTTATTGTCAGTCTCTCGATATATAATAATGGTGAGAAGCATTGGGTGACGGGAGAAGCACCACAACTAGTATGTAGCTTCCAGCCAACAAAAGAGAGGTGTAAGCAATACACATTACCATTACAAATGAAAGCGGAGAGGTGTAGGAGCAAGTTTAAGCTACAACAATTTACCAAAATACTTCACACTGTTGGGCTGCACATTTTACAGAACGTTACATTTACAATTTAGGAGAATGCTGTGAGCATTCAAAGCGTTTAGTGTCCACACTTCTGGATGCCTACAAATTCCAACAGGAGCAAGTATCATGAACCAACTACACAATGCATGAAAACAATTCTTTATACTGAACTAAAACTGGAAGATAAACCATTGTCCTGGTAATGCATGGAAGCAGCATTACAATGACAAAATGTAAATGGTACCCGAATACCCGTTCTGGCTACGGCACTAGAATTGTGGTCCATTGAAGGTAAGGTCAACGCGTAGCCATTTTGGTAGTACTTAGGACAGATACTAAACATTGGTCTTACCAGGCTTTTTGGCAGTTTATACAAAAGAGGGGGAAGGTCCAGAGCTTACCAGTTAAGGAGTACCAAATAAATGCGGTTTTCAGTGGACTAATTAGCTTGGTATATTAGGTTACAAAATACTTGTAAAGCTGAACTCCAGGTGAACTGCTAAAATACATAAATACACAGGTGTCAGCAGATTTACCTGTTTAAACATCTCTAAATCCAGGCACGCTGGTTACTGTAATTCAATACAGCAAAGCAACACTGCTTGGTTACTGCCCCGCTCCTAATTGGACAGTAATGGGGCCATCC
>NC_092864.1:78873593-78974888 GCF_032062135.1 Pyxicephalus adspersus | reverse complement strand
TGACTACTTGCTTGGTTACTGTCCCGCTCCTAATTGGACAGTAATGGGGCCATCCGGACTACTTGCTTGGTTACTGCCCAGCCCTGTTTGACTGGACAGTAATGGGGCATAATGACTACATGCTCTCCATACAAAGCATAACAAGATTGGGGGTTGGGGCTGGGCTAGACCATCTAGTCTTATTAAATAGAAGTTACTGTAGCACAAATTATCTAACAAAAATATTGATGGGGAAGAAGGAAAGCTGTCAGAGCATAGAGTGCATCAGTTTTCTGTGTATGTGTCCATGCTAACTCCTGTTAGCTGACAGAAGCCACAAAAGAACTAAACAATGGAGCAGTGCAGGATGGTGGCCAGGTAAAAGGAATCATGTCTGCACTTAGATCATGTGGATGGCCAGGTGCAACAGCATTTTTTCTGGGATGTGTTGGAAAAACAAGCCCTACCCATGGAGGCTCCACTTTTCAACATGCAGGATATTTAAAGGACCTGATGCTATGGTCTGGTGCCATATAAAAGCCTCTTTCAGAGGTCTTGTGGGGTCTATGATTTAGGGATCAGAGCTGTTCTGGGTGAACAAGGGAGACCTATAAGTGAGGTGGGTGGCTGATCAGGATCTGTGTGCGTGTATACATATATATTATATAGGAGAGAGAGATGAGAAGTAGATTTATATATATACACACACATTTATTCCATCAAAACACAAATAAGGGATGATGGGTCTTCCAATTTTGGCACTATTTTGGGGTAGAAAGCTGTTAGAAGTTTTGCATAATCACAAATTGAGAGTTAATTTAGGTGCCACGTAATAAAAAGTGGGGAAATGGTGACAACAGGAGATAAAGATATAAAAGGGGAGACCTGTAAATATCAGTGGCATGTTTTAGACTTTGTACACGCATACACTGAATGCCCACACATCAGACACTTTTCTAAATTTAAGGCCAAATGGGACTGCAGGATCATAAACACGGTTTGCTTCTTTTTTTTAATGTGCATGAATAGTGGTGAAATTAACTTTCTATCACAACTTGTACCATGTAGTTTTCAAATATCCATTATTCATACTAAGCTTCAACTTCAGATGATTAAATATATTATTAGCCTGCACAGAGAAGTTGGCGCAATAATTCATTTTCCAGAAATCACAAACTGTAAATATCTAAGACCTCATTTTTTTTTGTAAGAACATAATATGAAAATAATAGATTGCCAATGCCAACATCATATAGAAAAGAACCAAATACCAACCTCACCTGTAGGGGAGGGGCGGTTCAGTTGCACTGGATGCAATATTGTGTATTTTGCAATATTTAAGGCGCATAGAAAATACACAGACATGATGAAATCCAACTTTTCAGAAGAGCTTATTACACATTGTATTTTGGGGATGTCAGCTTAAATGGTGATTGCATGGCATGTTTTGGTGCAAGTAAAGCTGGGTACACACGTGCAATAATTGTCGTTAAAAAGGAGCTTTCACAATCCTTTCCACCAACAACTAAGGACTGCACGGTGCATGAACGAGTGCTGTACCGTTCTGCTCTATGGAGAGAGGAGGGGGAGAGCGACCAAGCGACACCCCGCTGAGCTCCATTTCTCTTTACTTCCATTACGATTGTTCGTTGCCCATAGTCCGTGGATCCGCCAGGACAGTCATTCGGGCAATGTGCACTGTACACCTGCCAGATTCTCGTCTGATAACGTCCCTGAGACGATTATCGGACGAGAAGCATTGCAAGTGTGTACGTAGCCTAAGCCTGAGAGGTTATGGAAAAAGGAAATTGTAGAATTTATATAATATTCAATTTCTAATTGGAAACAATGTACCCACAAAAATGAAAAAACTGATGGAAGTTTCGGCTTTCCTCCACTGTGTAACTAGGAGTTTATTTATCTGCTTCTGGGGAATTCTACGAGATTCAGTATTATGATGCTGAAATCCTGAATTCAAACTTTTATATAAAAGGTTTAGAATGATGTTTCTTTTAATACTGTTCGTCCAAAAGCCTTAAGGACCATGAATTTCCACTTTTATTACCATGCCTGAAGGAATAGAAAAAGTAATAAAAGCCTGCAAAATAAAATGTTAGGCTACAAAAAATAATACCCCCATCCTCATACATATTTATCCCCTTTAACATGCAGAAATATTACATTGCTATTCTTCATCTACAGAAATAAAATTCTTTGATTTGCGTAGTTATGTTTCAGTTTGTCCACACGTAGACAAATTCTTCATTCTATCTGTATGGCTGTCAAGTTTCTCAAAAATATTCTTCTGCAATTTTGTCCCAGACTGTTCTACATAGCTATTATTCATTTCTAGATAATGGACTAGAATATAAATAACTTCTTTAAGCGTCTTTTGGTGTGTTGTGTCTGTTATAAGCAAGTTGTGCACTCAATTCATAGCAGGTAAGCTTTTCTTATAAAATCATTTAATACATTTTTGTACATTATATTACAGCTTGTTTCGGAGAGGTGGCCAAAAAAATCCCTTTGTTATGAAACATTAAAAAAAAATAAAGCAATCATCAACATGACAAATGAGATTTCATACAATCAACATCTGTAAAATGTAACGCTCATTCTCTAGTGAAATCTACATTTACCAACAACTAAGTTACAGTTACCACCATGTTTTAATGTTCTTTTTTCACCGGATTATTTAAACTGTGGGCTTTTGTAGTTTCTTATTTTTATTTTTTTTTTTACTTCTTAAAAAACAACTGTAAAATATATCACTAGGGTTACATTGATCAAGAGATTTATAAAGCAAATCACACATTATGTGTGCTTCAACGCAAATTTTTTTTTGTCATAAGAACCCTGAACCAGTCAGCGCTTTGCCATGTATTCCTATTGGCTCAGGAACAGTCAAGTGCAGTTTAAAAAAAAAAAAAAATAAAGTTCCTAAAACTTCTGTACAAGTGATCCATTCATGTATGTGTGTGTGTATATATATATATATATATATATATATATATATATATATATATATATATATATATCTCAATCACTGTTATCTCCAGGTCTAACTTTCATGTATGACCTACTATTACTGATTACCTGGCCACTTTTTCTTTTAACACGGTTACCTTCCATAGTGGTGCATTAAACAGATTGGGTATCCAGTGCAATAAAACTGCAGACCATATTCTCTTATTTGTGTAATTTCTACAGTTACATCCATACTTCCAGCCAATGATTTCAGGTGAAATCCAATTTTGAGAACTACAGAAAGACTATTCCCATTGCAAATGCAAGTCATTAGTATCCAAAAAGTCAGTGGAGAACATACTTGGGATAGTTGAGCTCAAGGGAGTAAGAGAGGAGGCTGAATTGGGCATTGTAATGTCCAGCCACTCCATGTTGTCCAGGTTGGTGTCTTGGAGGTCTAGAGACAAGCAGCTATTTGCAGTAAATGGTGTGTCTGTGGTCTCCATAGGTGTTGGATCATGGTCCAGTATGCTGTGATGCTGAAGAAGATCATTGTTCAGGTCATCTATTAGGGAAAATGTATCTCTGCTATCGCTGTGACTATCCAGGTGTGGAATGTTAGTTCCTGGTGGCAGGGTGCCATCTAAGAATGCTTCCAGCTGACTTTCCAGGCTGAGGGACAGACTGTTTGTAGGCTCCAAAGACAGCGGAGGCGCTACGTGTATCTGTGGTGGTGGCCTTGATACCACTGTGTTTACTGGCATGATGGTTACATTGGCAGTAACGGGTCGCATCTTTGATATTGGTGAAGGTTCTTCTTTAACAAGTGGAGAAATTTCTGAAAATGGAACACACAATTTTTCTTAACAATAAGGTAAACAAATTGTAAAGGCATAACAAATCATAAACAATCCTGAAAATCATATTGGAATACAACCTACCTGCTGAAAGGCTGAAACTTTTTTTACCTCTGCAGTCTCATGTACTTGCCTGTCCTGTTATTTAACTTATAGTTGCTGCTAGGATCCTTGTTCTGCTTCAACACTCATTTATAGCATAAGGGTGACATGTACAGTAAAAGCAAATCCTCTGCTAGATGGAGGAACACAGTCTAGACCCCAAAACCACTGGCAGAGACTGAGGCCCATTTTTATTTTATGTAACATATTTTTTATGCCCTTTGTTGGATTTGTTTGGGGGGCTGAAGAATACATAATGTATATGTTGTTCTAAATAGAAATAAAATATCAAATCAGTATTGACTTGTGTGTGATTACTCCAACATACAGCAGGTATTACATCTTCAGGAGGATTGCCTAAATATCTAAAGTGCACCTCAGATAAGTGGTTCCCATTAATGCTTGTCAAACACAAATACAGTTCGGTCTATAAATATTTGGACAGAGACAACTTTTTTTTTTAATTTTGGTTCTGTACATTACCACAATTAATTTTAAATGAAACAACAAGTTGAACTGCAGACTTTCAACTTTAATTCAGTGAGTTGAACATTTGAATCATTTCAGGGGCTTGTATGTGGAAGATTTTGCTGTGAACAGACAACATGCGGAGTTCTCCATGCAGGTGAAACAAGCCATCCTTACGCTGCAATAACAGAAAAAACCCATCCGAGAAATTGCCCCAATATTAGGAGTGGTAAAATCTACAGTTTGGTACATCATGAAAAAGAAACAAAGCACTGGTGAACTCAGCAACGCCAAAACACCTGGACGTCCATGGAAGACAACAGTGGTGGATGATGGCAGAATCATTTCCATGGTGAAACCCCTTCACAACAGCCAACCAAGTGACAACACTCTCCAGGAAGTAGGCGTATCGATATCCAAGTCTACCATAAAGAGAAGACTGCATGAAAGTAATACAGAGGGAGCACTGCAAGGTGCAAGACACTCATAAGCCTCAAGAATAGAAAGCCGAGATTGGACTTTGCTAAAAAACATCTAAAAAAGCCGGCACAGTTCTGGGAAAACATTCTTTGGACAGATGAAACCAAGATCAACCTTTACCAGAATGATGGCAAGAACAAAGTATGGAGAAGGCGTGGAACAGCTCATGATCCAAAGCATAGCACATGATCTGTAAAACATGGCGGAGGCAGTGTGATGGCTTGGGCGTGCATGGCTGCCATGGCACTGGGACACTAGTGTTTATCCATCATGTGACACAGAAGCAGCCGAATGAATTGTGAGGTGTTCAGAGACATACTGTCTGCTCAAATCCAGCTAAATGCAGTCACATTGATTGGAAGGCGTTTCATAATATAGATGGACAATGACCCAAAACATACAGCCAAAGCAACCCCGGAGTTTATTAAAGCAAAGAAGTGGAATATTCTTCAATGGCCAAGTCACCTGACCTGAACCCAATTGAGCATTTCACTTGTTGAAGACTAAACTTCGGACAGAAAGGGCCACAAACACACAGCAAGTGAAAGCCGCTGCAGTAAAGGCCTGGCAGAGGATTAATAAGGAGGAACCCCGGCATCTGGTGATGTCCATGAGACTACAGGCTGTCATTGCCAGCAAAGGGTTTTCATCCAAGTATTAGAAATGAACATTTTATTTTCAGCTTTTTAATTTGTCCAATTACTTTTGAGCCCCTGAAATGAAGTGATTGTGTAATAAAGGATTTATTTCCTCACATTTATGCAATCTTTTTGTTCATCCCACTGAATTAAAGCTGAAAGTCTGCAGTTCAACTGAATCTGAGTTGTTTCATTTATAATAATTGTGATAATGTACAGAACCAAAATTAGAAAAATGTTGTCTGTCCAAATATTTATGGACCTAAGTGTATCTTTGTGGAAATAATATTAAAGACTTATTTTGTTTTCCAGATGTGTACATTTTTCCACATCCAATATCCTTCTGCACAATAAAACATCTTCTCATAGTCTGATGCTTTTACTGTTGTACACTTGAATTCCCTTTGGTGATAAATAACCGACAACCAACATTCAACACTAATAGATTTTCCCAACTGGAGAAGTCATTGCTTTGCATGTCATGGGAAACATGTATAGAAGTTGCATTGTTATCATGTCTATATCTAAACAAAGCTTTAAAGTGAAGTCTAATCCTCCAGAAATCTAGAGCATACTAAATTAACAGAGAAAGTATATGATGGTCTCTGGACACACAATAGACACTTTTGTTCTTGATTCATAGACACTAACGTGGGACTTATCCTCACATTTTCATCATGTAAAGTACTATATATACCCTTTCACCTAATGTCTGTGCAGTGCAAGATCAGGCGATGGGAGGAAGAAAAAAAGAAGATGGTGGATGGAATGGCAAGCCTCGGAAAGAAGAGAGGAGACAAGACCTCTGCAGATCCTGATGGGCACAGTTTGTGGAGGGATTGGGGGGCTTTTCTTTATAGGAAGCTTCACTGTCACAAAGCATCAGGTTTCCCTTTTAATTGGGAAATCTCTGTTTTTGTTTGGACCTGAAGATGTTTTTATGTCTCATTTGTCCCACTGTTAAAAGCTAAAGGAGAGGCAGAGGCTTAATCGGGAATAAATGTCCCTGAATCTTTTACTAGCAGTCACACTTACTGAAAGTTAAGAATATAAGACATTTAGACAAAGAGGAAATAATAATACAGCAACACTATGTGTACAACCAAACTAGCTGCTGTTCTCTCCGATATGTCAGCCATATTCAACTATATTCACTATATTTTGTGCAACGATTTTTTAAAAGTTGTTTTCCACAGTGAATCCATCTGGGCATTTTCACAATGTTATTGGTTTTTCTGGCAAAAGATCTGTTTGGGAACCAATAGGGACAAACATGAATTTGTGGATTTAACGGACACATTGTTCATACCAGTTTGTAACGCTGACACTGCATTCTAATGCTAATTCATGTCCATGGTTAGAAAACGTAATTCTTTTGGTAAGGAAAGGACTGCAAATCTTGCAAAATGCTTTTTCTGAATTGTTCTGGGATTTCTCTTGAGATTCAGGAAGCAGAGTCTGAAGAATAAGCAGAACTTCTATTTTGATGCGAAAAATAATGATTAAAAAAAAAAAACAAAACTTGTTTTTGGGCAGTTCCTACATGTTTTTGGGAAAGTTTGTGAAATTGATTTTATTCAATAACCCAGCCTTGTTAAAAACCTCCTGAGCAGTAACCCCGAGTGTGGCTTGGGGTAAAAAAAACAAAGTAACAGCTGGGAACAGGACTTACCTGGTCCCATCGGCGTCCTCCAGTGTCCTGCCATCCCATGGCCGCGTCCTCTTCGTCCGATCTGTCCCCCAGCGGGTGCTTGCATCATTTAAATTAAATTATATATGCTACTGTACATTTATATTACAGATTTCAGTATTTTTGATTTATTTATGCACTGTTTTAACAGATTTTTGTGCTTTTTATTTAAAGTTCATTACTAAATATTGGACATATTTCAGTGAGTTATGCCTATGAATTATAGGCCTACAATGTAAAATAAATGTTCATGAAAAACAATGTACCGCTTTTAGATATATAAGTCGAGAAATGAACCACCCAGGAGGTTAAAAAACTTCCGGGCTAAGAACAATGCACCATCTTTACATTTTTTTTTTGTTACATTTTTTTCATAACCATAGTTCGAAAAAGGAAAATGGAATTGTGCTAAGGATGTGGTTGAAATCTAAACATACTGCTAGCTATCAAATGTTTAAATCTCAGCACTCTCATTAACATCGGCATTCTTGGACAGCAAGATGAAACAGAGCTGAAAACTGACTGCTTGCCATGAAAATAATCAGACTATGCTCCTACTGCTGGGTATTATATAATGGATTCTCAAGCTGTAGGTCTTGCTCCATCTCCCTTACGTGCCAAATATAAAAGGGAAATTATGTCATCAGCCACGCACATCTATTACACGGTGAAAGAGCCTGCAGCAATGCTTGCCTTTCTTAAAAATTAAAAACGAGTGACAAGAACAGTCAAACAACTCTGACAAGATGCCGATGCACTGCAGGATTCAAAAAAGATCCAAATGTCATTTGGCTGCTTGGATTTAATTTCAATGCTAAAAAATGTAAAGGCAAGGTAAAGCATTATTAATAATATTAGACTTTATGCAGAAAGACACTGTTTTCATTCGGATGACAGCTGACTGTCTTGACTGCTGGGGATCATTTATATGCACTGTATCCACATAACTCATCCTATCTGTTTGCACATTTACTTTTTATACCGCTATCTCAAACGACTGATGTATTTAGCCAGTCAATTGTGTGCCAGTTGTTAGGGAGTGCTCCCAGAGGAATGTCTGCTCTGTTGGTCAATGGGTGCAAGGCGGAAACCAAGTAAGCGTCTGATTAATGAAATATTTATCATTGTTACTGGTCATGTACCTATTAAATAAGTCATCCTATTGTCACACTTCTTTATTGTCAGTCCTGCTAACAGTTTTATATCCAAAAGAACTTCAAAGTTGGATTTGTCCACCCAATCACTATTGTTTTACCCTTGAGATAAGTCAGTTGTGTGCCAACTGCTTCTTTTCCTTCTTCTATAAACATGCATGTTCAGCCTTTATAGACAAGTTTTATTAATACCATTTCTCTGGTGTCTGGATCATGCCTGCAAATTTGACCTCTGTGTTACTACAGAGGTAACTTTTCAAGTTTACAAGAATACATTCCTGAGCTTCAGACAACTAACTTTGCCCTGGCTAAACTCTCCTAGTCCTAAGACTCTGCACAGACATCAGAACTTACAAGACTACTCTTAAGCATCTCGTTTCATGAAACTAATACTTGACCTGGATAATATCTTATTCAGGTATTATGATGCCTGTGCAGTCTGAGGACTAGGGGAACTTAGCCTGGGTACATGGTACTGTGCTGATCAGAAAATGGCACTGTCAAAAGGATTTCTGCGAACATATAAATCTGGAACTTGGTCCAATTCATTGCATTTACTAATGGACTTTAACCTTCACTAATCTTATTTTACTCTTGACGACAAACTATTATTGGACTCAGGACATTGTGCTGGTAAAACCTGAAACAAAAGACCCCTGATCCATCTAAGCCAGCCTTTTCCAATCTTGTTAACCTTTGAAATAAATTTCATGCCTTCAGGGAACTATAATTACTATATCTTTAGTTCACAGAATATTATCATGGTGGTCAGTGGAAAGAATGCCTCCTAAATTGCTGGCCAGTGGGAAGAATGTCATCCCTCCAGATAGTCAAAAAATAATTGGTGTCACCTAAACTGACAAGAAAGATACAAACTGCTCAAGTAGCAGATATGAACCACTGGAAGAACATAGTTCTCCCAGCCTGTTTTTGGTGGACGGGCTGCCCAGCTGCCATGCCTCTTCTGCCTGGCTCTTATCAGAAGCTCTATTCCTCTGAACAGACAACCGAGAGGCAGCTCCATCTCAGCTGATAGAAGAGGGAGAAGAGCACAGCAGAGCTAGGATGAGATCAGGACACAGGACACAGGACTCAGGACTCAGGACTCAGGACTCAGGACTCAGGACTCAGGACTCAGGACACAGGACTCAGGACTCAGGACTCAGGACTCAGGCCTTCTTTTTTTCAAAAAAAAAAAAAAAATCATTCAAAAATGTCTCTGCCGGGTGTGTAATGATGTCATCAGATGTGTGTAACTGCATGGTATTTGTAAAAACTTGTGAAAATACAACATTGGGAGTGCAGTGTTCAAAGCAAGTGCCCCTAGGAGTCCTTAATTGAAAATGCGAATCGGGGCCCTCGCGGGGTCACTTTCATAGAAAGGACCATTGGGATGAGGCCCCTAAATTTATACCTACCTGTCATAAATCTGTAACTAACATACTATGTTATCCTGTCTGCTTCTCTTCTTTGAACCCCGATTTCCCTAGAATGGTGGGGTGTACAAAACCGAAAATGTAGGTGTAGTGGTGGTACACCTTTGACTAACCCCTCCCCCCACTAAAATGTCATTACTATGGCAAACGCAATGCCGTTTCATATTACTGCCAACTTCTAACACTTGAAACCCAATTTGTCAGGAATGGGGAGAAGTCAGAAACTGAAAATGTGTGAGGAACGTCTCTGGGTAACACCCATTAAAATTTCACCACTATGGTATCATTAGAACATGAAAAACCTCTGCCCTAAAATTGGGGGTTCCGGAACTGGTAGGGAACAGTCATGTGTAACAGGGCAGCGTGTTTTGATGGGCAGAGTTTATGTAATGATGCCATGGTGATGAAAGTTTGGGAGGTGTTAGCCAAAAGTGTCCCCAACTTGCACCTTGTTTACCTGCACCTCTCAGTTCTAGAGATATTAAGGTTCAGACAGTTTGATGGGCAGAGGTTTTTCTATGTTCTAATGATGCCATGCTAATGAAATTTTAGGGGGGTTATACATGTGTTCCCCACTTGCACCTACATTTTTAGTTTCCTGCAGCTCCCCATTCCAGAATAATTGGGGTTCAAAGAACAGAAGCGGAAAGTGTAGCATAATATTACAATTATAGTTTTTAAAAGGTAGGTAAAAATTTAGGGGCCCCAACCCAATGCTCCTTGCTATGTAAGTGGCCCCTGGGGGTCTCTGATTTGCATTTTCAATTTTGAGCTGCTAAGTGCACTTTTTTTATAAAACAGCAACCGAACTGTTCAATAGTTTTTAAACTTGTGATCCCCATATCTTGAAAGTAAATACAAGTAATTACATCCAACAATTTAGGACATCTGAAAGATTAAACACAGTTGGGTTTTAGGCTGCAAAATAAAACATTACGGATGGATACGTTTCACAGGCACTCCCCCCCCCCATAGAATATAGATGATAAGGGGGGGGGGGCACTGGCTGTTATCCAGATATAGCGCTAGGAGGTGACATCTGAAGTCAGGCTGAATTTACACAGTAAGGTTGCATTTGCTGCGTTTACCCCTCACTTTCCTATCGCCACTGCTGCTTGAAAAATACCTAGGCCTGAAAAAGCCCCGCTAACTGCCTGGTACCAATCCCAGGTGCCTAGCACTTACCAAGTAGTCACTGCGGAGAGGTAAATGGCCCAGTTTTTTTTACTGCTAATGTTAACTAAGCCTAACTTGTTACACTACATTGATCACAATATTACACTACTACAAGGGATTACACTAATAAATATGGAACACTAAGCAGTTGAATTAAAATACACAACACTGGACTATTGGGGCATAATATAAAAAATTGAAAAATTAAACATTCTAACAAGCCAGGCATTAAAAAGTTAGGACAAAGTATTGGGGGGAAGGTAGAACACTGACACAATAATAGGTGTTACTGGATATCTGTGGCATAAATAACTGGGGGCACTAAATTTGCTGTGTCTTGCCCCGCCCATGGTTTTACCACCCGGCTGTAAAAAAAAAAAAAAAAAAAAAAAAAAAACTTATGGAAAGAAAACTGAAGAACCCCAGGGATCCATTGATCTAAGCACTATATGCTATGAGATGTTTAGGTAAAGGAAGAAAACTGTAATTCTTCCAGAAACAACCACATAATATACTAAGCTAGGGAGTGCATCTGTAACTAATTACTTCCCAAGCAGAGATTTCCCATAACCAGGCCAAGACTGATGAAGTAACATATAATGATGTATTTTATGCATTGCAAGAGTCTAAGCCTTCATCTTACACTAAAACTCACTGCAGCATATACATTTTGTACATTTATATATAATATAGAGTTTTTACTGGTGTGATAACATATACTAAGTTTCTCTATTCACCCATTGGGACTTTTTATCACTGGAAAATAATTTAACACTAACATACAGAGTCGGAGGGTTTTCATAAATGGTTTAGCAGTAAAAATTCTTAGGGGTTAACGGAAATGATGAGTAGAGTTCTTCTACATTCAAAAGACAGCTAGAGTGCCTACTTAATTCATGGTTTTATTTTCCTTCAGCTGTTGCTTATTTAACTTTGGCTCCAATCTCCAAGTCAGTGGCCCACCTGCCTGTACCACTAGTCCTTCGCTCTCCTATCAGTGCTTCATTGTCCGTATCTGGACCCAGCCTCCTGAAATACCCTAACATAACTCATCTAAATATGTTTGCCATATAAGATCCAGAGGTAATAATCCTGTTGATAAAATTCAGGTATAAAATGATATGTTCACTAGCATACATGGCAGAGAATGAACCAATTTACTAATTAGTAATTGCAATTAGTTGTATAGGTAGCTATGATTGTTAGTAAAAATACCCACATACTGGCTTAAAATATTAGCTTATTGCGGTTTGAGACCTGCACTGCATTTGCCAACAACCATCCAAAATTAAAGCCGGAGTTGTTATGTAAACAGATTAGTTGCATAATATCAGATTTCTGGGTTTGGGTATAGAAAAACTGCACATTCACAAAGATACAAAACAACATTACTTTGGTATCTATTTCACTCAAACAATTAACAAAACAAAGAAGCAAGGTCTGTAAAAATACTTTTTTGCTTTCATTTAATTTTTGAATTTTCATTTTACATTTTGTTTTATTAAGTTTACTTGTCATTCTGCTTTGTTAATTTTTAAATTAATACAATGCATTTGAAAAAAGCCCCTTTATTTCATTTTTAAGAACTCTTCAAATTATTGTACTAGAATCATAGTTGTCAATAAATGTTTTAAAAACATTTATAAAAGTAGAACAATGTGGGTTTTATTAACTAATTTTTTTTCTCTTTGTAGTGCTTTAAAAATGAATCATACTTGCAAATCCACAAGACAAATGGCCCTATTTCTCCTAAAAACATGAGAGTTGTAGTAGTTTGATATCAGATGTATTATCATTATTGCTGAATCAATAGGCCCATAGATGTGAGAGCTGTGGCACAAAATATTTGATCAGGCAGATCATTATTGCAGAAAGAGACAGGCAATGTCCCTTCTGCAATAATTCTTCATACATGCCTGATCGCTCTGTGAAACCGGATGCCTACTAATCCTGGCTTCCCCCGCGCTTGCTGGGACTGAATGAACTATCGCGTAAGAGTTACACCATCTTAGCCAAGCTAATCAAGATGGCAAAAGGTCGCAAGGAGGAAAAGAAGAAGGTGGCAGCAGCCTGCAATGGAATGGGCACAGATGAGTATAGCGAGTTTATTTCTGCTTTAATGAACAGTTTGTGGAGAATGTGTCATTATTAAGTCTTTAAAGTTTTCTGCACATACATTACTTATTAGTTTATTTCTACTTCACATACTGTAACTATGTATTTCATAACATAATGCAGGAGTCAGGGCAGAACTCTAGCCAAAACGTTTGTGCTTGGTTTTATAGAGTCAGGGGAAGTTATCAGTATGATTTATATTAGTGGTATTTCCTCCCAAATCCTCTTCCAATGACCTCCCTCAATAGCACAATAAGTGTAATCATTGCAAATTGGACCAAGACAGCAATAAAACTTAACAGACTTTCCAATCCCATCCTCATTCAATGCAATAAGTTCTACAATATACCAAGCACAATTTACAACAAAGACCTAAACCTTCTTGTATAGCCGGTTAAACTATAGCGGTGAAATGGGGGAATATAATGATGTTATAACGCAAGATTTCTTACCTCCACTTTTAATCAGAATATCAAACAGATCATCCATTTGCTGGCTGTGTGCATTCATTACCTATATGAGGAAAAAGCACATTGTGATTTCCCAACATCTTAAACTTGCAATTATTTGCATTTAATGGTAAATAAAAAAAGCTTGAAAACCTAAAATCTCTAAAGAAATACGTCAGAAGGGATCAATCTACCCCTCTTTATGTTGCCATTCTAGCAGTGTGGTAGAAGCAGTGAGATTATTTTTCCAATTGTGCCAGTCTGTCACTGGAATTCTTACTAAGGTTCTAACCCCAAACTAAAGTTGGGCTTAATCTTCTAAAATCCTTTTTTATTACTAGAAGAGGTAAGGTTCTAAGACTACGGCTTGTGTTCTTCACCACAATAATCAGTGAATGAGGATCATAATGGAAGGGAAGTAAGCCGAAGGTAGCGGCAGAGGAAGGCTCTGCTAAAAAAACTATTGAGTAATATCCTGTGCCTCTGCAGTGGTTTAATCTAGAAAGTATTTCGTTCTGCTGGTTGTACTACAAATAAGTATTTTGGAAATATACATTTGGTAAAAAAGAATAGGTAGAATCTACCTAAAAGCTGCTGCCAAACTTATTTTGTCTTTTTTATTCTACATGTAACACTGACCTGGACAGTTTAACGTGTTCAAATGCCAGTATGTATTGGGTGTTGTCCTGTATCTATGAAAAAGAAGTCTTACAGGGAAATTATACTATATTGCATTTTATCCAGCATAGATGGTGAAGTAATTTAACCGTTTCTAGTGTTGTCTGGCAGATATTTTTAATACCTGAGCTATGACTCACAAGTACAAACAAGCCTTTCTAAAATTTACTTATGTACATACACATTTTAGTGCATCAGCTCTGAAATTGCAACTGTGCAGCCTGTATATAACACCTTTGAGATATACACAGCTAGAACTGTAAACTAATTATAAAAATTAAAAATGTGCTACAGAACAAAAAAAAAATCAGAATAAAGTGATCTAAACCCCATAAAAAATAATAATCGTGCCCTGCAGTGTAGTGGCTCTAATTCCTATGGTGTTGGGAATAAACTTAATAGACTTAGAAGTGGAAAGATTTGACAATACATGTTTTACTCAATATTGCACACTGACAGGGCAAACTAACCATTGCATTAAATATGATAAGGTTCAAATTGCCACTTGCAACCATCAACCAATGGGCACAGTCCCCATTTTCTTGATTAATATCCATGGAGCTCTGTTAACGAACATGGTGGGGAAAGCTTTCATTGGCTGATAGCTGTTAGAGGAAGGAACACTCTGTGATGTCTAACGTTCTACTATAGGTAGCACAAAGCACTGTTCCACACAGAAGAGAGGGAAGAGGAACTGCCAGAAATGTGGATGAGAAGTGGAAGAAGACATCTGCAGAACAATAAAAGATGTTGCTGCATTTAAAAAGTGTGTAGGATAAGTAACTTTTAAATATTCATAGAAAAGTTATTTATTACAGGAGTTTTAGTCCCACTTTAGAACAGAGGATAATATTGTGTCAGAACTGTTCTAGAACAGCAGTCAGGGAAAATTTTGGTGGTCCGTGGCTCTGGCTGGTGCGCCCCCCCAGCGGGGTCAGGAGAAGGACCCGGCTTTGGGGGACACCACAATCCAGAGCAGCGGACCATGTGCCCCATACAGATTGCAGGCTCGGAGCAGTGGGGGGGTTGTGTCTCTTCCATCGCAGGCTTAGATCTGGAATGAGAGAGTGGCCGGGTTCTGGCATCATGACGTCACTTTGAGTGACACGGCTCTCTGCGCATGCGCGGTCCGGAGTCTGTAAAATTAGTGGTCCGTGATGACCAAAAGGTTGGTGACCACTGTTAAAGAATACACAAAAGGTTTTATTTTATATCCAATATACCAATTGTGCATTAAGATTTCTAAGTATCTTTAATAAACATCAATTCATGCAACTATTTTATGCTTGTGGTCCCCCAAGGAAATCTTGTATTAATCAAGACCTTGGGAGCAATAAGTCAGGCGATAGGTTTCTGGCCAAAAAAAAATTTTCAAACAAATTCTAAATCTTTGAGATTTCAGGGTTTGTCTATAGGTTTTATAGTCTTTAGCCAAAATGTATACAATCATTCCCTAATGAAGCAAATCCTATAGATTTCACAAATGAGTCACTTCTTTCTATTTGGATAAATAATTCACCTTAATTGTCCTAAAGATTCTCAGTTTTAGAAAGTCAAAATGCAATCTTTATTATATAGGGGATGCCTTAAAATACCTTCCAGGTCATTAGGGACCCATTTTTATAATTACCATATCCACAGATCACAGTATATTAGTGTGGTAATCAGTAGGAAAATTTCCTCACATAGCTGACTATTGGAAGAATGTCACCTGTATTTAAACTGACCTGAGAGGCACAAATTGCTCATTGCTCGAAGAATCACTAGAAACTTCTTGAAGAACCTTGGGTTCTACAATACCCTGGTTGACAAACACTGTCCAAAGCTATTTAGAACGAAGCACAAAAGCATCAAAGCTTCAAGGAAAATGCCTATGCAATCAATTTCAAAAGCATAGCTTGATTATCGGATAGGATTTGAATATGGAATTTAAATTACACCTACAAATCTAGAAATTCAGAAAGTGAGCAGCTTTCATAATAGCAAGACTACACAGTCGTAATATTTAAAAATAAATCATTCATCTTAATGAAACATGTAAGGCATAAAAATGTGTGCAGAAATGACAGAACAATGTTGGGCAGCTGCTACTTTTGAAGACCAATCAAATATCTCCTTAGGAAAGAGGAAATAAAATACGACTGGATCTAGAAACCCACTGTAATAGCAAATTTTAGTAAGCTACGTGCCTGCTTTATGGCCTCTTCATAGCGTGGAGGGTCTTTTGATTTAGCACTGGAATTGTTGAACAAAGAATGTCGAACAATGTACTGCTGTGATGGGGAAGTAGAGTTGGACTGCAGAAAGAAAACAAAACAGAATTAACAAATGAAAAGATAATGAAATCAGCAATGTGAGGGATTTAGAAGCGTTAATCTGCTGTCTGGAAGCACTCTCTTGGAAAGAGAGATATATTTTCATGCTCTAGAATGACAGCCCATTCATATAACACCATATTGGACCATGAAAACCACTTTTGCGTTGAAATGTGCTTCTAAAATAAACAACCTTTCATGATTGACAAGGCCCTAAACTGTCTCTAGAAATCAAACCCACACACCTTTAGCCAATATTCACATGCCTAGGTCCGTGTTCTTTAACCCTAGATAGCCCTAGATTTAGTGAAGAGGTTGCAGCAGGAGCTAGCTAGAATTCCCTTCCTGGCGGTAACCCCGAGTATTTATTTAATATATGCTAATGTACAGTTATATTATAGGTTTGTGTTTTTTTATTTAAAGTTTACAATTACATATTGGACATATTTTGGTGAGTTATGCTTAAGAATTAAATGCCTATAGTGTAAAACAAAAAATCATGAAAGACAATGAACCGCTTTTATACATAGAAATTCGGACAGAAGTGAACCGCCCAGGATGTGAAGGCATGCGGAGGGCCACACTGTAACACAGATGCATGCCTGTTGGCATGTGGTTAGAAGTGTGAATATTTGTGTGGCAATACAAGAATCCCAGGGGCCTCTAATCCTGGAGTGTTATAAAATATTTCTTCCCTACACCAAAATAATTTTATTGTGTGATCTCTATGAATTGTAACCTTCCTGGTCAGAAGGTAGAATGTTCAAATGCACGTATTAGCACACTTGTTACTAAAACTAACTGACAGGTGTACTTAAACAACAGAAAACACTTCACACATTGATAAACTTCACATAAGAAGACTTATTTAAAAATAAAGTGTATAATAAAGTAACCCAAGCTCAACCAATCAGAAATGATCACTGAGTGGACTCCATTATAATACATTAAAGCTTGATTGGATGCAACTAGATAACTGCATTTCGATGCCTTGTACACTTTAACAAAAGTGTGTAATTTCTAAAACTGATTCATTGTTTTTTTTAGTCACTAAAGGTGCGTACACACTTCCAATTTTTATCGTTCCAATCGAACGACGAACGATCGATTGGGCAAAAAATCGTTCGTAAAAAAGTAACCAACGACGCAGACGAACGAGGAAAATTGTTGGAAACGAACGACCGGACCGGCGGATCGGATTGGGCGACGATCGTTGAACATCGTTCGTGTGTACGGTCGTTCGTTGATCGTCCATGTTCAGAGCATGCGTGATGAACGAACATTCGTTCACTTTCCTGTCGTGCACATAGTTCCTCTATCGTTCAAACGATCGTATCTATTGTGTGTACAATATCTACGAACGATCGTGTCGTTATCTCTATGTGCAGGATCGGTGCTATACGATCGTTCATATATATCGTGCAGGAACGTTCGTCGTTCGTTTTCCGACGATAATAATTGGAAGTGTGTACGTAGCTTAAGTGTTTAAACAAAGAACTATTTAACAGCACATACAAGGATGTGCTTACAGTGCAAAATACATTGGGAAATGGTGCCTGAAAAATCCTTGAAAGCTCTGAATTCATTATCCCAAGAAATAGACAAAAAGAAAAAGTGTCCAAAGGATAGACGAAAAACACATTCGGTTTTAGTCTACATATATTAGAATGAAAGTAATGGCACTTACTTTACCAAGTAAAAAATCTATTTTAAACTATGCTAGCAATAAAAGACAAAAATAGACCAATACTCTTAACAGCCCACCATAGCCTTATATGCCTCACAAAAAACAACACAGAGGGGGCTGACCATGATCCCAAATGGACCCCTTCAGTTGCTGAACAAGGATGCATGGAAGGCGCTGCCACTGAATCCAACTTCTAGGGTTTTGCCCCTTGCCCTTTGTATTCTGACATACATAAAATCCAGCCTTCATTTGCATTTGTAAAATCATCTTTGATCACAGGCATAAGGATCATTTCATCAGAAAGTGTCTAACCTCATTAAGGACCGTTGAAGGACCGTTCTGCACTGGAGCAGCAAGCTGTGTTCTCGTCGTCTGGGATGTAGTTGACACGCTGTTGTTAAACGATGGAGGAACCGTGGTAACTGGATTTTGCTGATATGTAAATATATTGTTGGATGTTGTTGGAGCACAAACCTGCAAATAAAAACATACAAAACAGATATTTATGAAGTACAAATAAATACAATAGTTTATGGTTTATCATTTCTTAAGACTTCCGACTCTCACTCTTTACATGTCGGTCACAGAAACTAGTAATAACATAGAGGAAAATTACAGACTGGCATAACATACAATAAAAACATGTTGCCTATTCATTACTGCTTATAATGACAGTAGTGTAACGGACAATATCCAATGCTTGTGTCTTGAAGAAAGCATGTGAACTATTGCACACAAGTCAGTTCGCTCAAGCAATAGTCTTTCTGCCAAACACAACAGAATTCTGTGAAGTTTATAACCATCAGTACAAGCAGAATAGCAGTTTTAAAATTGTATTATTGTATTATCTATAATCAAATATTGTGTTTGCTTACTGGCAAATTTCATCATTTCTGTATCTACCTTTTAGGTGATCAAACAACTAGTATAAAAGACCTGGGTATTGAAGATAATATAAACGCCCATTATCAAAACCACAATAAAAAAAATATTCAGCAGTAATACCAATAACTAAATATTAGCTTTTAATCTCTATCACTTATCCATAAGATAATGCACTAATGTCTGGATCTACAAGCAATACTTAGAGATAATCCAATAACTGCATACTATCCATTTTATGAAATCATAATTGTACAGTTTCATATGATGTACAGCATTTATTCAATTGAAAAAAGTCTTTATTAAATGTTTTTATTTTTTAGGAATAATAAAATATAAAACCCATGTACCCACTATGCAGCTTAATATGCGATACATACTGCAAAACATTATCTCCCCCTACTGGATAGAAGTAGTACGACACCTTTGTTATCATTGTAACACAATAAACTTTCTCTGGAGTAGGAGGGGGTAGATCTTGTACCTGGAGTGAATCACTTTTAGGATGCTGGCTTTAATGACATTTAAAAGTCCACACAGAGCTGAGCAGGGCTACTAATACTCTGAGCAGCAAATAATACTTGTTTTTAACTTCTGAAGAGGAAGAGTCTTTAAAACATCTGTGCTACTATTTAGGATTTTCCTTCACACCCGTTCTTTTTTTTTTATTAAAAAAGCGTTAATCCTCCAAGTCTAAGGACTCGGTTTCCTTCTAATTATTCTCTAATCTGATAATTCCCACACCTTTCTTGCTTGTTGCTTATTCAAAGTGAACTTGTCTTGAGCTGCAGGCGGTTTTTGAGATGAAGGTGCTTGGACCAGCGCTGCTGCAGTTGTAGTAAGAACCGAAGGCTGGGCCGTGCTTGCTGGCTGTGGGTGCCCAAAAAGGAAACAAAAACAAACCAACAGATTTTATTTCTTCAATCAAATAACTTTAAACCTTGAATAATGTTTACATATAAAAAATAATGATGAATGTTGATAAACACTTAAAAGTAATTCCATTTGTGAAGAATATATTTTAATGTTTATTTGTTATATTTTTCTGGTGTATAGGAATTAGTTTTTAAACATCTGTTGTTAATGCAAAGCAGAACACCTCAAAAATTATCCCAAGCTTAACATAAATATAAATAACTAGAATCTAAAACTGCATACCGCCATGTTTATAAATCACAGCAAATGGTTTTTCACTTGCAAACATTTCCTATATTACACTAATTAGAACTTGGATTACTGCACAAAATGGCCAGCTCAAACCTAAGCAGCACAAAAAGAAACGCTCCATTTTTTTTTCCTGTGGGTCTAAGAAGTTGCAGGGTACGGGTTTATCAATCATCAATTATTAGGACTTTAGCGAAGTGTCCCTGCAGAAGCAAAGAATCTGAATGCACTTTTCAGATCACATTGACATTACAGGGCAACCGAAGGTGCCAATGCCTTGGAAAAAGTAAAAAACTAATCATGAACACTTCAAACAGCACTGGAGAGGTCAATGTACTGGAAAAGGGAATGTAAAAGGACAGATCAGAACTTAGCACTAATTCAATGACCATTCCTGTTAGGTCGTTCAAACTGCTTAACAGGAATGGCCACTGAATTGTATGTATGTAATTTCACTATTTGTACTCAATACACAAATTATTTTTGAAACCAAAGCGTGAGCCACAAACCTCTCTCCTTTTCTTTCTCCGATTCTATACATTTTCCTATCTATGAGACATATATTTTAAACACAATTTAACTCCTAAACAGTCTACTACTGGCAGTTAGTATGCTTCCTGTGCTTTTAGAATCTTTACTTGGGCACAGAAACATTCCAAGAATACACTGGTCATAGTCTGTTCAATAACCATTTCATTTCACAGACAGATTGGAATTACTTTTATAGCCATCATCTAAAAACTTTGCTAACCCTAATACTAAACCATGCTTAATTAACACTAAAAAGAAAAAAGTATTCAAAATGCGGCAACAGACTTCATTTAGTAACTGATAATTACATACAATATTGCAATACTGCTGCCAATAGAGTTACAAAGAAAAGATGACACACCTGAACTACTGACAGCTGCATTGCATTGGTGGTTTTGATGGAGACAGGAAGTAAAATCTGAGCCGTTGGAGTGGTTAAAAGTGCCTGAGACTGAGCTACCACAGCTTGTGGTGGCCTTTGAGAAGTCACATAGAACTGCTGGATAATGTTCTGATGTTCAGGATTGGGAACTTCATGTTTGATGACAACAGCATTGTTGGCAATAATACTCTGGGCACCAGTAGTTACTGTGGGCTGCCCTATCAAATGGCCACTCAAAATTGCCGGAGTAGAATTCTGGCAGTCAGACATGGAGTTCTCCTCCTTAATATTAGCAGTGAAGTGCTTCTGATCCACATTTACTAAAATGTTAGAACAAGGTTGTTGTTGCTGCTGCTGCTGTTGGCCACGTTTTTCTACTTCAAGCTGCATCTTCAAAACTTCAACAAGCTTCTGCTCTTGTTCCAACTTCCTCTTAAGCTCCTCAATTTGCTTTTCTTTTTCTTGAAGCTTGCGGTCTTTTTCTGCAGCATCTAATTCCATGCTTGTAGTGCTAACACTGGCTGCTCCTATGCTGTCCTCATTAATGCCAACTTTATTGGGTGAAGCGTTCATAAACTGAGAAGGAGACATCATGGTCATAATCTCAGCAAAAGTGTCTGTCATGTTAGTGTCTTCTGTGCTAAAGTTGGATTGTTCAGAAGGGGCAGGAGACATGGGTAATGGGGAGTTCAAAGCATCCAAAGACGCTTGGCTGCTTCCATTTGTTGATGAAGCCGTCTCTATATTCATATTTTGGGAAGGACTGTTAAAGGCTGCTGCAGTAAATGTTGCTGTGGCATCTTCTGTGCAACCACTACTAGCAGACGTTGTTGTGATTGTGGCTGTTGTGGCATTGTTTGTAGTTACACCATTATTATTTAAATCCTGGTATGGCTTTAAACGTTCAATAAGATCTGTTTTTGTACCAGATACTGGCAGGCCTCTAAGCTTCAATTCCATTTTAAGTTCTGCAACCTGAAAAAAAGAGTTAAATGAATAAATATAAGCTTGTATACACATATTTTGCATGCTAATAAAACCTAATTGCCATTTGGGTACTAATTAAATAACTAATAATAAACTAATTAGGTACTATTAAAACTTCAAAGATAGTATGTAATGGTAAAACCCATATACCTCAGGGTTATATTTACATTAAACTTGACAAAGCTAGACCATTTCAGAATGATCCACAATAAATATCTGCAGAAATGGGAAGCCGAGTTGGGAATTGGATTAGAAGCTCACAACGGGGTGAAAAAATAGAATACTATTAAATTGTGCTAAGAAAACAGGACTGGTATATTACACAAATTATCAAGCCACATAGCCCACATGGCATTTGTGGCTGCCTATGGCTAGGTATTTTCCTCAGATTTGCTAAGCATGCCCCTTGGTACAGAGAAAAACCATTTCAAGTATGATACCTTCAAATCGTCCAAGTTAGAGGGCAGAGGTCCGACCTTTTTAAACTGGATACTGTTCTGCCTGCTCACTATATTCTGGACTGAGGCTGTTGCGTTATTGCACACATTGTTGGTTGCAGTGTTTACATTGTTTGGTTTATCAGTCAATGACCTTGAAAAAAAGACAAAAACAAAATGCAATTTCATCTTTAGCACAATCAAGTTGAGAGAGAGTGATTAGATGTTCAAATTAGGAAAATACAATCAGAATAGGACAGTCCTTTATGAAACGCTTCTATAACACAAAATATGCAATCAAGGCCAGATGTTAAAAGTGACCAATTGTTTTATATAATTTTACATGATCCAAAATGACTAATTGTTCATATCAGTTGGAGCTAAATAGATAATCAAGTCATGTAGGTATGTCTACTTGCAGGGCAAGATTTCTATTACAAGCCCTTAAGTCACTTATCTTTCCTTTTACCACAAATCTTTGCATAGTTGCCAAAACAAAACATTTACCTAAATTTACAGCAAGGTTCCATTCGTAAAAAAAAAAAAAAGTTGAAGAGGGATCTGTCTACAGAAAAGTGTAACCTGGACTGCATGACATATACTGACCATGTAAAAAGCATGTTTCCACAAACCCAATTTTGGTAATCATGTTCAGATATTCGTCTAGGCTCAAGTCATCCATGGCCTCAGGATTTAGGTAAATTCTCTAAAGTGAGATTTTAGTGAAAAGAAAAAAGAACAAGGGGGACTCTGTGACCTACTTAAGTGGTGCAGGTAGGATTGTCTGGTAATTGTAGTGTTGCTGTTGCTGGCTGAGAATCTGAAGCTGGAGGAAGAGCTGCTGTTGCTGTAGCAAGCGTGCATAATTGGAATCCATCTCTGGTTCATTTTTCTCCCCTTTCTGGTCAGGTGGAATATACTGGTGATATTTCAGCTTCTTTACCCTTGGTTTGGGTTCCTTTGACTTCTTACTGCGTGGTTTTTCATTAGCATTCTTTGGTTGGCTTTGCTGTTTAGAAATCCAAATGACACAATGTAATTACGGATCATCAACACAACTGCTAAACCCAATACATCAGTGGCAACAAACTATCAATTATTCTCTATGTTCAATCTCTGGTATGTTTGACACAGACATCTTCTTACATTCATCATTTTGTATCCCAATTTTTTCCATTCCATGTATTTTATAAACAAGAATATATATATATATATATACATATATATATATATATATATATATATATATATATATATATATAAAATAATTAAATACATATAATTGAAGAATTATTTTTGCCACTAGAAGCAGTCTCAATTGACAGAATCATCTAATGAAACATGCAACACTTTACACCCACTAGAAATCTCAGTTATATAGGTATATTACCCACAAAGTAATTTTCAGATTAACAGAATTACATAAAACACACACACAAAGTTCTTATTTATTGTTAACAATATAATAAAAATGGTATATAACTACAAATCAGGCCTTAATAAAAAAAAATCTTTCTTTTTGCAAAAACCTAAAACTCCAAACCTCAGAACGGCCACCCATTCCACAGTCACCTAGAGACCAGTAGACATTTATGTCAATGCTATAATACTACATGTAATTAGCAGGCTTTGTGTAGGTAAAATCTAAGGAGCCTCTCACATTGTGGATTATATCCTGGGCAGTATGGTACAATGCAATGCACAAGACAGCTGGGCTGCTTACATAAAGTGCACCAAAAAACAATGTGACTGCACTATTTCCAGCCGCACACTGAACTTTAGTGACAAAACAAATGAATGGCACAATCACAAATGTACAGAAAGCACATTATTGTGCACCTATGTTTTATTGGGTCATAATAATGTAACTTTTAGACCCAGTAAAAAGAAAAGCAGTCCAAGAAAATTCCACCACTGAATATTTCTGGAATAATTGAGAATATCAAACTGATACAGGGTTTTCAAATAGACAGTGCTCTATTAATAATAAATCAAAGCTCATTTTTTATCTTCCAGGTACTGAAATATCAGGGTCTACATATGTTGACAACACATCATGGAAAGGCAATGTAAAAGTTGGAACTGTACATGGAGGCTCACCAGTGTCCCATGTATAATATGCCTCCCCTCTTACACCCATGCTAATATACTGTGAGCTATGGATATAGTAATCATAACATTGAATTAACACTGAATGTAATATTAGTGCAGGTACCAAGAGGTGCAGAAGTGAGTAAATCTTTTTAGCTCCTATCAAGCTTCACATTACAGATTTTCCACCGTTAGGCCTACTGTAGCTTTTAGTAATACATCTGTAGATATACATTTGACTCACATATGTGTCTACTCATATTCCACTTATAATTTTTCCATATACATTTATACATTGCAACTAAATTTACTAGCATGAAACCCAGGTAAGGTGTGCTGAAGGACAAGTATGCAAAGAATAGAATATTTACATCTCAACAACTTACTTAAATTGATTGAAGATTGATGAAAAGTTTTTTTATGGCTGTATGATGTATGATGAGACAATTAAGTAAACAGGTAAAAGTAAATCTTAAGGAAACTAGATTTTTTTTAACCTTTTGAGAGGAAAAAAAATTATATACATATACACATATACACACACTTATTTGATTTACCTTTACTAGCGTTGGTCCAGGTTTCAAAACAGTATTGGGTACAGGAGACCGGGTTGCAGGATCAGCAGTTGGTGCAGGTTTAAAAAAATCAGGCACAACTGAATTAATTGCTGGGCTCTGCAAGCAAGAAACAAAAAAAGTTACACAAAAAAAATCACCTACTGTATGTGCATTCTTACATTATACTGTATGATTGCTTTCCTCACTGTGAACTATGTTTAGTAAATCAGTAATAACATAGTATCTAAACCTTATAGGAAACAAAACATATGTGGTTAAAAAAATGATATAAACTGTACAAAGTAAACTGAGACGTCAGACATTGTGACACAAGATTCAAATTAAATTTTACAGTTTACTCACTATTTCTTTAATGAGCCCTAATGCAGTCCTGACAACAAAACATACCACCTCTAAAACTCCTTTTGGGAATACAAAACCCACAGAGTATGATGAGACCTAAAGAAAGTCTGAAATGTGTCATTGGGTACATCAAGCTACGACAGCCTGGAAAATGACTGGAGATTCTGTGCATCAGAGAACAGGTATAAACAGAAGTACAAAACGCCAATAGACAACGACCAGGAGGCCACGTTTTCATGCATATTATGTGCTTATGGGTGCCCTGTAGCCACCACTAGCCAAACAATTCATACGGTGATTTTATGATCAGACCATTCCAGGACAGTTCAGCACACAAAAAGTGAATGGATCATTTCTAGGTGTTTAACACTCCACTAATGTGTGTGGGCAACTTACCATGGTAAGAAGGCATTTGCCTATTTACAAACTAGTACGTTATTAATAGTTAATAAGTTCAACTAGTTAAAAAATGATCACTTTAAAACTGAATACTTTAAACCTAACCAACAAATTTTAGGAAATGAAGGGTCCCCCATTTTGAGAGTTTTTGGTTTGAGATCAGTTGGTCAAAGGTTCTGCTGTCTGCACCCCTAATAACAGTGCAGAGAAAAGTTTTGAGGCGCAGGCTTCATAAAACAGTAATCCTAGGACACGGACTGCAGGGCTCACAACCAACAGATCTAACACCAACCACATAACCCTCAAACTTAGTTGACTATGTTCTATTTCATACACAAAGAGTATCCTGACCTAAATCCACAATCTTTTCAATCCAATGACTATCAATGAGTTGAACTACCACAGACCTATCCACAGCTGGCAAGCTCACATTAAACTAGTGACTGGAGCTTTAGGAGGCACCACTAATTGTTCTTGAGGGGTACAGCAACAAACACTTTATTTACCTTTACCCATCACTGAGCTCACTTTCACAACTATTTTTATGTAATAATGAAGGCCTAAAGCTAACCGATGTGAGCAGGGCACTGATCTTCCTCCAATTCTCTCCATCTCTTAGTATCTGCTAATATTGTGTTGTTATTTTAGGTAACCTATAGTGCTCTAGAAATCCTCTGCCATCTAAAAATGTGTATTTGTAAAACACGCACAAGTGATGCTTGAACTGGGAAAATTTCTAATTGTAGAGTTATCTATGCCCACTCTTAACCTGAAAATGGTAAACTGTAAATTCTAAGTAAATATGGCTGCTCCACACTTCTGTGTTAACAAATTAGAGAGAATCAAGAATTACAAATGATTAACACTCTGTGATAAAATTACATCCCAACAATCCTACAAGGACTCTAGTTTGCCTTTAAGAGATAGTCATGAATTGTACTAAACGTTAATAAGCAGAAGGTTTTTCGCAGACAATCGCAAAGACAAATTCCATATGATTGACATGACTAAGTATAACACATAATGAACATAATTAGTCACTTTAGGATCGCAGCAATTTATAATGATAAATGGAAAAAAAACAGAGGCTTGTTAAAGGGTCTTTTGCTAAATGTTTTCAACATAAATTATATTCTGGGTGTTTATTTAGTAAATGATATATTTGGAAGACTATTTTTCAGGTTGTACCGTATTTTTCCTATAAGACGCACCCAATTTTAAACGAGAGAAACCTAGAAAAAAAAGATTCTGAACAAAATACTAAAAAATCACTCTGTGTCAATGTATCGCCTTCTAATCACTCTGACACAGAGTGATCAGAAGGGGATACATTGACACAGAGTGATCAGAAGGGGATACATTGACACAGAGTGATTAGAAGGGGATACATTGACACAATGTATCCCCTTCTGATCACCCTGTGCCAAAAAATCATACTCACCCGATACCGCGATCCCGCGATGCTGTGGGCTTCTTCTTCTCCTCGCTCTCCTCCTGGCTGCAGCGCGTGTCTCCTCCTCCTCTGAGCGAGGAGAAGCCGACACGCATACCCCAGCGATCCCATAAGCAGGCTGATCCAGCCTGCTTACCGGATCGCGAGGGCACGTGTGCCGGCTTCTCCTCGCTCAGAGGAGGAGGAGACACGCGCTGCAGCCGGGAGGAGAGCGAGGAGAAGAAGCACGCAGCATCGCGGGATCGCGGTATCGGGTGAGTATGATTTTTTTTTATTATATTTAACATGTATTCGGTGTATAAGACGCACCCACTTTTCCCCCCCAGTTTTGGGGAAGAAAAAGTGCGTCTTATACGCCGAAAAATACGGTATATCTGTCTCTACAGCCAGGAATATGCCCAAAGTATTCTCCATTACAGGTACTATTTATTCTGTTCACTGTCATTCTTTACTATATTAGATTTAATCCTAAATAAACATAGTATATGTCCCGTAAGTAAGGGGTTGGTGTGAATTTTGACAATAAAATTACTTGTACAGCATAGTAATAACAGTGTTAATCCATTGGCTTCACCGGGCTTAATGCAAAGATGGCAGGAATGGAATATATAATTGTGTGACATAAAGGTGTGGGTAACATTTGATGAGCTTCAAAAGAAACATGCATGAAAATTTCCTAATTAAGGAGAATTAGCAAATGTATTAAATATTTTCTGACAAAACAGGTATTATACAAAAGCATGGGAATCATGTTATTGAGATTCTTGGATATTACTTGATGGGAGCATCTAACAAGAAAGTAGGCATAACTGCCATGATATGTTTTTTAAACCATAGACTTCAAATCATGATGGCTTCAAAAATTGTATGGTTGGCAAAAATATATATACACATTTATTAGGGTATTCCCTAATCCAGAATAAAAGTCTGCATGGCTTCCAAAGTAAACTGTTGCTGTGCTTTCAGAAGCTCCAGTAACCTTCATTACTGAGTGTCCGGGGAAATTTCCCAAAGCCCAGCAATTACTTTTGAAGCCTTCTAGTACTTTATCATGGGCACAGAATAGGGAAATCATTGAGACAACAGGCCCTGCCAAGAAAAGGAACACCACTGACTTCCATCTTACAAATAACATACCACGTTGGTTGAACATAACTGTCAGTGTGAACAATTTCCCCTTTAGGGCAGGCAGTTGGTTTAAACAACCTCCTACTCATGCAGAGTAAGAGGTGAGATAAACCAGAATGAAAATTAACAGATGTTATAAATGAGTTCAGTTGTGACACTTAATGACGTTTTATTCCCTGTAAGCAATAAAAAGGCTTGTTCGTTCCAGGGAAAAATTAAGGTCAACTGTTTATGAAAATGTGAATGGTAAGCTTCCGCTTTCAATCAATGCTGTTTTCTGGAACTCTTTGTGTATCCTTATAAGTATTGGTATTTGGATTTGTATACCTATTAATGTGTCTGGATTTTTTCTAGCACTCTGTCTCTGTAATACCAGAACGGTACAAGTTGTGCATTTCATATACTTGTACTGTAGCTGGAGAAGTACATGCAACTTAAAGCAGACTTTACACAAACAGAAAGGTACCCTGCAATTTTTTATACACAGAATTTATATAGCACCGACATATTATGCAGCACTGTACAAAGTCCATAGTCATGTCACATGCCAAATTTCACTATATTTACATCCTTGCTATATCTTTTCGGTATGAACACGAATCCTCTAATTTTTTATAAAATTTACATTGCATTTAAGAAATACCTGAAGGGAAAACAAGCTCAATCATTTTACTCTGCAAACCTGCATGTCTTCAATCAAAAGGGCTTCAATTTAAATTTATAAATTTCATAAGGGCTATAAACACTAAATTGGGATTTTTTTTTTTTTCTGTAAAAAGTAAAAATAATAAAAAAATTTTGAGAAGACAAACTCACATGAGTTGGTGGAGGTAAAGAAAATAATAAAAATAAGTAAAAAAAATTAGAAAAACCTAAAATAGGTCCATGAGGATAGAAACAAGGGAACTGCAATAGTTGACTTACTTTTAAAAGTCACAGGCTATGGGTGGGAATGATGTAACTACTGTACTGCACATGCGTGCCGGGGTAATTCATTCCCGGCAGCCAGGTATGCTGCAATTGTACAATGAGCTGCACATGCAAAGCTCAGGTCACATTAAAGAAAAAATTGCAAACAGGTTAAGTTTGCTTTATTGTAAAAATGACCTTGCATGTCTCTTCAACATTAAATTATGTGTTTGCTCTTACTTTTTACATTTATTTCCACTTTATCTGACCAGCAAGTATGTTACATTCTCCTAACCACTTCTTTGTGTCTGCTCTGCTTGACATTACTTAATTCTAACTACAAAACCCCGTATGCCATTTTAAATATGACATATTTTTGCACACTATATACTATGCTGAACGTTGCATATTCCTGAGCCGTGTGTTATCTATGCTATACTGTGACATGGTCCTGAAACCTGCATTTTTTATATAAATGCGCTCTATTACATTTACCTAAATGCTGTTGTACATTACATGATTCTGACAACAGTACTTTGCAATCTCGCAGTATAATAAACATGTTCTACATATTTGTTGCTGAATGTTACATTCTAAGAAATACTTTTTGGGTAGAGCTGCAAGTCATGAGAGGTAAACTTGACTTTTACCAGTAAGTGAAATGACCATCTATTTCTACTTTTAGTTTTCATCATTTGGTCTAAAGTAGCTACTTTATTATTAACATAGCCTTTGTTTATAACCATCTGTTTTATATTAGGTTAAGGAGTTTCTTACTTTGTCCATTATATCTGCCTGCCATCTTATTACAATCCCCAGCTACTCTAAGCTCATACTAGTTGCTTGTAAGTATATTCACTATAAACTTATTATATTAAATTTGAGACATAGGCGATTTTTTACCTTAATGGCAATCTTCAACCTTTTTATCTATGCAATTACTTTTTTGTTAATATAATATAATGTTTTAATGATCTTTCCTAATTACTTTGTTTAGCTGTATCCCTTACTCCTGATGAAGTAGTAACAAAAACACTGCGAAACGTGTTGAGAATATTTAAACTAAATCTAAACCCCAACTTCTATGTGACCATAACTGTCAAAGACAAGATAATGTCAATTATGATGTTTCTCATGCAACCATATGTTTTACCCAAAGCAATTTATGTTTATGTATTTTTGTATGGGGAACTTAGCAATATATGGGTTAATTTTAAGTACTACCAGTAGTTAAACATACATGCTGATATTTGTGTAAACTACATTGATTCCCAGTGGAGACACTTTTTAAGCTATGTAAATAAAGATTTTTTTTTTATAGAAAATCATTGTTTCTGTGATATATTGGCCAAATAAATATCCCAAGTTATTTATGGGGTAAAAATCCCCCAACAAAAAGTCTAACATTGCGTATTTTAAATATCTAATTTTATACATATACATAGATAATGTGAGGGCATTGGTTCACTGACTGCATCCTGTGTAATACTCATGGGTCATCAAGCCGAGTATAACTTGCATCCAGAAATCTGTAATTCGGAGGACTGGTATTTATTCAAAGCATAAAACAATGAAAGATTGTTGTCAATGTGAAAATTGACAAGACATTAGATATATTTAGGTTCCACATTGTTAAACTTATTAAACAACATACCAGAATTCTGGTGTTGGATATGGGAGAAGCTGACTCGCTAGTTTTGATCTCTCCAGGAGAAGCAGCCGACCCCTGTGATTCTTGGCTTGCTGGCTGCTCTGGTGATAAAGCATCGCTGCTGTCCTCATCAAATGAAAAAGCATCTGTGTTTTCTGGAAAGGTATTTTGACCTGTTAATGGGAAAAAAAAGAATTCAAAAATCTTTGGTAGATCTTAAAGATTTATTTTTTTAAGAATGAGTATTTTTTTTATTCTTTACCTATAAATCTGCAATGGAACCCAACTGATCCAGATCAAAAACATGTTATGTACTACTGACAACTCTGCAAGCTTTTAAACAATAAAATAGTCCTCCAGACAGAATACATTTGAGGAAGTCTTTATTTAGGTTACAGATTGACAAATATCTGTTTGTTTGCTACAAATAAGAAAACCTAACCGGAAGGTTCAACAGTAAGGGAATCTCAGAATGCAAAAGTACAGACTACAACACTCCGAGCTAGCCCTTCTTCATTTTACATAGATAAAGGTACCGGCATCAAATGACGGACCCCAAATGTTTGTCAGCACTGCATTATGGAACATGCAGCATATTTACCATTATCTGATTATGATTCTGTACTACTACGAAAATTCTACAATATAAAAGAAACCTCGGCATCATCAGCAGGGCTATTTCTGTAAAAGACAAGAAAATTCTGATGTCTGTTCATCACAGTTCTAGAAGGCAGCAGGTTATACCCAGAGCTCCTCCTTAATGTTTAGATTGGGTTTTTTCTTTGCACAATGTCTACCCTGTAAAACCACAGCGCAAGTGAAATATTCCACCTAAAACATATCAACTTGAGCTGGTCCTTCTGCTCTTTTTTTCAATGAATACTCCCTGCTACATGAAAAGCAGCATGCCCAACGGGCCCCTATAGCCATGGACACTTAACAATTTAACCCACAAATGCTCTATATTCAATTACCTTGATGGCACTCCTGCCACCACTGTACCTCAAGCATGTGTGGCTGTGTATTCCTAGAAATGGCCCTGATCATAAGTAACAAAGTAGCAAAGGTGTAACAAAGAGTTTTTTTGCAAATGCTTGTATATGTGAATGCCTTGCAGTGCAACTATTTTTCTTTTTACTGTTCTGTCCAATTTCAGTTCTCCAAAAGGCCTAAAAATGTTTTATAAAGCAAAGCTTGCAAACAGTAAAAAGCTGTTTCAGTTCAAGTCTATAAAGACAGTTGGCAAATCACCCTCAGATGCTGATCACCCTTCATTTCAATATTAACCTTTTGTAGGAGGTGGCTTAATGCACTTTAACAAAGCAGTACTGCTTGGCACACCAGTCTGAATTCAGTCTTATGTTTACAGAAACACATTTTTTTACCAAATGAAATTTGTTGGCTGATATTTTAACATGGCGTCTTGCAATTTGTTTGCACCAACTTGGGCAACCTCATAGGAAGCTGGCCAGATCAGCAACCCAGACTAGTAAAGCCTGTAAGGTGCACACTTTAATATTTATCAAACCAATAAAGGCCTGCAGTCAGATTTTATTTATAGGTATTCTCTACATTTGATTGGCCTACAAAGGAAATCCATTTTTTAATACATGCCTTTGATGGCTTCCTTAACACTTGAATCAACTGGTAGTATGTTCTTTTCAACCAATTCCATTGGCCCGGGTCTCTGAGCAATCTTTTCATTGAGATCATCTGCCAGTCGTGCTCTCTTCAGTTTCATCTGAGTTGCCTGCAGGGATGGCTCAGCAAGTGTCTCTACACAGGGAGAAAGAAAATATTGTCATATCTTTTATTGCATTACCTCAAAGATTTTTTTTCTTTTATTCCCACATTGTGGGAAAGTGGATGATTTACAATCACTTTAATTCTGCAGATACCAGAATCAATAGAGATTTGTATGGAAAAGTTGGAACTCCACAGACAACACTAATCCCCTGGAACTGATTGATCAGAAGTGGTCTTAGATTCCGACATAGGTATGAGTAAAGCTGGGTCAGACAAGTGGTATTTTACCATTAAATTTACCCCCCCTGGGTGCCTACTGTCAAACACTAGGTGAATGGGAGCAGTACCAGGCTGTCGCTGCATGACTTTTTCACGTTTTCCTGATGCCTAGCAGTCATTTTAAGTGGCGATTAAAACAGGAAGGGCTACATAAAGAGTATAAAAAAACTTTTCTGGATCTATTTGGTCCAATACTAAGCTTTTTATGCAAGTGGCTTTGAGTAGTAAAACCAGTAGTCTGAAACTGAACAACTTTCTACACTGTACTGCAATCTGTTTTAACAAATTAGTATAACATTCATATTATACTGCAAACAAGATGTGTGTGTAAACCCTATGGCAGTGGTGGCCAAACTATGGCACGCGTGCCAGAGGGGGCACTCAGAGGCCTCTCTGTGGGCATGTGCTCCCCACCTCGTTGGCCTCCCATTGGCTGTGCTATTGTCCCGCTGTCACCAGAGTCATCAGTTAACCCTCAAAATACCAGGCTGTGGGGAGGAGAGACAGCTGATGTGCATTGAAGCTGATGTGTCTTGATTCAGCATTGAAAGGGTGATAGTACAGAGAGGGAGAGTGAAAAGTTAGAGAGGGGGCAGGAGGAGTTGGAATCTTGTATTGCTCTGTCCTAGTTATAGGAAGAATATTATGATTTAGGCTGAAAACACTGAACAGAGCTACACAGCCCAGGGACAGCAGTACCAGTCTGCTATACCCAGTCAGGACTAGGTGAAAGAGAACTGCTGAAAGAGAAACCCCGAGTCACACTTGGGGTAAGTTAACCCTTTGGGAAGGTTAGTAAATACAGTGCTTACCTGATCCGCCAGCGTCCCGCGTCATCCATCGCCGTGATCTCTGTCTTCTTCCTTCTTCCTCTGGCGTCTTCTGCACACGATGAGTCACCGGGGGAATACAAAATCCATTTGTATTGCATTCAGTACAAAATAACTGTATTGAATGCAATACAGTGGATTTATATGTGTAAAATCAGTACATTGTATTTCATGAACATTTATTTTACAGTAAAATAAAATAGTATAAGTATATATATATATATTTTTTTTTTAATGAAAAAAAAAAAATTAATTTAATTTATTATTTTACATGACTGTGTTTTAAACTTTATTATACTCATACTATTATATTATACTGTAAAATAAATTTTCATGAAAAACAATGTACCGCTTTTACACATATAGAACCGGAAAGAAATGAACTGCTAGGGAGGGTAAACAAGATGAATGAAATGTGCTGCATTGTTATGCAATTGGCATGTGTTTAGTAAAACTCCCTGCATTCTTGTAATGTCAGATATAAATATTATTTATTAATATTATTATTTTTGCTGTCTGCACCCTACTAGGAAGATGATGATCATTTTCTGTCTTTGTGACAATGTCTTAGTTACCAAAATAAATGAAGGTGGTAATTCTACACTGTGGTCTGGGCATCTAGCCTAGATACCTTTAAGAGGGTATCGGAAAAAGTCCATCACGGGTTACTAGCCCTGATGGGTATGTGTAACCTCCTTGTTATAGATGTGGACCACTGTGAGATACAGGAGCTGGACTAGATGGGCCATTGGCCTGAACCAGCGGGTTCTTTTTTATCAGATTATCAGTCTTATCAGGTTGGTGCTCATTGCTGGTGTCTGGTTATGGATTGGTTCTGTCATAGAGAGTGATTGCTGTATATTGCAAGAATGACATTCACATCTGTTCTGTGTGTCCAGTACATGAAAGGTTACAATGTCATTGCATAGCAGCAGGTTGCATTTACCTGACATCACATGACCCGTGTAATGCCCGGTGTGCTGGGATAGGTTGGTGTGCAGGGTTCAGCTCTCTACAGCCTATGTGTGTGCTATATGAGAAGACAGGACAGACTTGGCACCCATTGTACTGGAATTGTCAGGGGGGAACTGTATTGGCTGCTGTCCATAGGAACCAATCTGGGCTCCTGCTAATGGCAAAATAAGATCTCGTATGAATATTTGAGGTCTGCACCCCTCCTGTGCATGAGAAAAGTGTGGAGACTTCATCTTATTTATGCAAATTCCCCAAGAAATAGGTCCAACGCATGTAAAGCAGAAGTGAATCAAAGATAGGAAATACATTCAGATGCCTTTTTCAGAGCAGCCCAAAAGCTGGTCAGTGGAACATTGCCATAAATTATTCATTTCTTTAGTGTTAACTAATAGTGTCATTTTTGGTATGGGGATAGATTTATATTGGGTGCTTCATTTTTTTTTTTTTGTTATTGTAGACTCTTGAACACCTTAAAATTAGCACAGCAAAAAAAGCAAAATAGTGGAATTAGTGGAATATCATTCCAAGAGGCCTGAGTCATTTGGAGTGATTGAACACAATGGGAAAGCGTTATGTATTGTGTGTTTTGCACATCGAGTGTCAGACAGCACTCTGACACTAACCACAAAAATGTTGCCAAACCTGGTGAAACTGAAAGAAAAGAGTTTCTTGAAAGGAAATATCATTCCCATTGTCTTAGTTTTTGCAACTATCTTTCTAGAACAAATCATCTGACAGCTGCCAGTTTTCAAATTTCACTGTGCATAGCAAAACATGGTAAGCCCCTCTCTGATGGGGATGTTATAAAAACAGCCATGTTGTCTGAGAGTAATTCCATTTTTCATGATTTCCGAAAGATAAAATGATTCAATGTATTCCTGAGATGCCACTGAAATACTGTTAAAGATCAAGTCCAGCGCATGGCAAGTGGTGTTAGTCAACAGCTAACCACTGACTTACCAAAGGCAGCCTGTTAGTCCATGTGCTTGGATGAAAGCACCGATATAAATAATCATGCAAGGCTAGCAGTATTTTTGTGGTATAGTGTTTGTGACATCATGAGAGAAGAGCTGCTGATTTCTTTGCCTGAAAGAACACAAGGGATAGATATCTACAATGTTGTGATGAAGAATTTTTTGTCACAAGATATAAGACCAGAAAGAGTGGCGTCAATTCCTAGTGATGCGGCACCTTCTATGGTGGGGAAACATTTGGTTTCATACAGTTCTTTGTTAAAGAAACAAAACATTAAGTCAGAGTTCCATTGTATTATACATCAAGAAGCTCCTTGTGCCAGGGAAAGCAGCAAAAAAATTTGGCAATGCCCTCAAAGTTGTCACAAAAATTGTGAATTACATCATGGCTCATACTCTGAATTTTCAACAGTTTCAAGCACTTCTAGTGGAGTTTCAGGCATAATATAATTGTTTCCTTATGTACAATATTGTCTGGGGCCTGAGCAGAGGATATGGCCTGGCTTAGCAACTTCATGTTTTGTACCGGATTTACACTGCACAAACTACAAGGTGTAGGGAAAACAGCAACAATGATGTTTTGGGATATCAAAACATTTGAGAGAAAACTGCAGGCTTTTGAAAGAGTCCTTGAAATGGGGCTGCTGAAATATTTTACAAATCTAAAAATGCATTTAGAAAATCCTACAAGCCATCACTACAAGGAATTTTCCAGCATTGTAGCAGCTGCAAAGGTAAATTTTAGTAACAGATTTTTACAGTTCTGTAAGATGGAGACAATCCTTTGTGAACCACTAGAGACGATAGAAGGGATTACAAATGACAGCAGTTAGTTCTGAAAATGAAAGTGTGCAATTCTCTGCCAATAATGTGTGAGCAGCTGTTTTCAGCTTTTAATTATATCAGTATGGCCCAAGGTTAGACAAATTATCAGCATGCATACAAAAGGCAAAAATCACATTAATTGTTCAAAAGCATGCCAAATGCAAACTTTTAACTTTCAATAAAAAGTTGTTTGTATCATTGAAAGCTCTGTTATTGTGTTTTTCGTTTAAGACAAAAGATGTTAATGCATGATTTGGTTTTTCTAAACTAAAACCTCAGTATTCAGGTTAAAGTGCCGAGTTGGCGATAAAAAAGTAGATTTTGGGTTGCAGTTTGGGCACTTGGTCTCTAAAAGGTTTGCTGTTATTGCCCCATGGCAACCAGAAAGCAGTCCCTGTAACCTCAGAGTAGGCAGATTTATGGGATAAGTCCAGTTGTCTGTTATGTCTAAATGCATCAGATTTGCTTTGTACCATATTACTTTTTATTATATGCAATTAAGAAATTTCTACGCTGGAGAATGTCAAAAAGAATTAGTCTTTAATTTTATTTGGTTTATGTTATTTACTTTCAAGTGTTTTCAAGTTCTGTATGAAATATTGTTGGAAATGTTAATAAAATACTTTCTATTGTATGAAGTTCCATATTTCCTGCCCAGCAATAACTCCGATCATATTTGCTACATCATTTAGGTTACAAACCTTGTATTATCTGTCTTCTGAAAATAAAATCATTGTAGCAGAAGAAACACCTGCAAGGTGCAAATATAAATAGCCCAAATGTGAATAAGCTTCACAAAATATTAATGTTTGGGATTCTCTCTAATCCCTACATCCGTAGAATTCTGGCTAGTTCAGTGTGTCATTTTTATAGAAAGAAACGCTCTCTAAGGCTTAGTCCACATGGACGGTTTCCCTAGCGTTTAACCTAAGGCTTTAAACGCCTAATCTACACCAGGGCGTTTCCTTGAGGCACGTTTTTGAGCATTAAAGATAACGCTCCTTGCAACGTTTTACAAATCTAAACGTGGGGTTAACATGGTAAACACGTCTTTTGATTTTATTAGGGGCATTTTCCCTCATTTATTAATGCTTGAAAACATAATTGTGGTGAAAAGCATAGATGTTTTCCAGCAGTTTATAGGCAAGCTTTAAAACCCCTGAATTTCAAACATGAACTTCTAAAAGCCTCAGGTTAAACGCTGGGGAAACAGTCTGTGTAGACCCAGCCTAAGACAGCTGATGCCCCTTTTAGTATGCCTGTATTACCAACAAGGTGACATCCTGTTGTGGACTGATGGTCAGGACGCCTAAAACAAAGGATACCAACAACCCAACTTCTTGGGTGTTTTTCTCGCAATACAAGTTTTATAAGAAGTTTTATATATTGCCAGGCAGTGTAGTTGCTATTTGCAACAGATCCACCTTTGTCTGTGGATTTTTCTGTAAGCCATTCTCACAGTGTGCTGCCTTATAACTCCATGTCTGCCTGTGCTGCATGCTGACTATTATCTACTATGCTACTAGGAACAATTTACAAGATTAATAATACAATCAGCTATTCAGTAGCTCATCAGAATGCCAATGTGACCCTAACTGCTTGTAACTTGCTGTTTAATATCATTATTTGCCATCTGTACAATCCTTTTACAATAGAAGAGGCCATGGGGATGCTAAACTCTAACAAAATACTACAAGTAAACAAAGCTGAAAGCATAAACTTGTTCTCAGTTACAGACTAATAAATCTTTGTTTTAGATTTTATTTCTGTTAAGAAGCAGCAAGTGAACACACATTCTGCAGCATGAAGTAAAATAACCAACAACTGTTTTGCAAGCAATTAGGGCCTATATATTCTAAAATGTTACAGAACTGAGAATGGCATCTCGAAAGCAATTATTATTATTAATAAACAGGATTTATATAGCGCCAACATATTACACAGCGCTGTACATTAAATAGGGGTTGCAAATGACAAACGAATACAGACAGTGATACAGGAAAAGAGGACCCTGCCCTGAAGAGCTTACAATCTAGTAGGTGGGGGAATTTACACACAATAGGAGGGAGATATGTAGTGGTGGGAAGTAGTGACGGTTTCAAAAAGACAGAAGAAGCCAGGTAGGCAAGTTTGAAAAAATGGGTTTTGAGTTCTCTTTTAAATGAGCAGAAAGTAGGAGCAAGCCGAATAGGACGAGGAAGACCATTCCAGAGAGTGGGGGCAGCTCTAGAGAAGTCTTGTATCCGTGCGTGTGATGAGGTTATGAGTGAGGAAGTCATTAGTAGGTCATTGGAGGAGCGGAGAGAGCGGCAGGGAGTACTTTTTTACCAGGTCAGACATATAAGTGGGACAATAACTGCGGAGGCATTTGAAGGCAAAGCACAGGAGCTTAAATTTGAATTTTTGAATGTAGAGATCTGCAAAGAGAGGCAGTAGAAGAGGAGCGGAGGGAAGGATGGATGAGTCTGGCTGCAGCATTCATAATAGATTGTAGAGGAGAGAGTCGGGTTAGTGGAATGCCAGAGAGATGGATGTTACAGTAGTCCAGACGAGAGATGATAAGAGCGTGTACAAGGAGTTTGGTGGTCTCAGGGGACAGGTAGGGGCGGATTTTGGAGATGTTGCGTAGGTGAAAGTGACCGGACCTGGAAATGTTCTGAATATGGGGGGTAAATGAGAGGGCCGAGTCAAAGGTGACACCCAGACAAATGTGCCTGAGGGGAGGGCCGAATACCAGTGTTATAACAGTTAGATATATGTCAGGGGGGGATTTGGAATGTGAGGGGGGATGATGAGGAGTTCCCCTTTATCCAGGTTGAGTTTCAGGAATGGGTCAGACATCCATGATGAGATGGCTGACAGGCAGCATGAGACCTTATCCAGGACTGAGGGAGACAGGTCAAGGGGGGGCAGATAGATTTGAGTGTCATCAGCATACAGATGTAAGCCAAAGGAGGATATGAGACTACCCAGAGAGGAGGTGTACAGAGAAAAGAGAACCGGTCCAAGGACTGACCCTTGGGGAACACCAACATGGAGGAGAGTGGGGGAGGAGGAGTTACCTTTGAATGAAACTTGAAGGAGTGGAAGGGAAAGGTAGAAAACCAAGAGAGAGCAGTGTCACTGATACCAATGGAGCGCATGATTTTATTAGAAGGGGGTGATAAACAGTGTCAAAAGCAGAGGAAAGTTCAAGAAGAAGGAGCAGGGATAAGTTGCCTTGAGATTTAGCTCTGATGAGGTCATTGGCTCACTTTAGTATGGTCTATAGGCTAAATATATTTTCAGCACTTACAGGGTGATCCAGCAAATCTGGATTTTCTATTTGTTAGTAAATCGTTTCAAGCCGGGACCAGATGCATTCCAGGTTTGCTGGATCACCCAGGTTCACTAGTAATAGTCTTCTCCAGTCTTGGATCGCTTTAATAAATTAGGCCCTATATATCTAATTAGGATGCTCTTAGTGTCATGTCAGTGTGTGTCTAGTTGCACAATATACTCAATAAATTTTAGGACTGGTTTGGTTATTTTTACAGCCAGGTTCACTGATGAAAGTGTACGTTTTCCAGTCTTAGGGAGCTTTAATAAATTCTCTTCTCTGCCATGCAGTCTGTTTTTTCTGCCCAATATCAGTATTTCCAATTACATAAGAAAACAATTGCCCTAGGTGTTAAAAACATTGGGTAAGCCACTGACAAAAGCAGACATGTTTGAAGTCTAGCCTGGGTAACTACCAGGGCTCATCACAAATATACACAATGAGGAGTCAGTGAGGCCGCCTTGTGTACCAAGTGTGTTGTTTACTAGATTACCAGGTGATAACAAATAAAAAAAGCATGAAAACAAAGACAGATCACCTCACTGAAGAACAGGTAAATGTTAGATGGCTTTAAATTTTGTTTTGGGGTCTAGACATGCTTTAAGTTAAAGACGGTTTAACTGCTAATTCCATTCACCCATAGGTTTATGAAAGTAAAAAAGCAGAACCTGGCAATTCAAAGGCTTATTTTTTTATGAATCACTAGTTATTTTTAATTTCAACACAATCTTACTGCAAAATAAAAAAAGATTTGCTAATGAGCTTGGCAATATAGTTAAAACAACATACAGGAATTGGGAATAATGTATTTGAAGTGCACAAGATCTAAAGCAACCTTTCTCAACCTTTACTATTGAGGAAACCTTGAAATGATTTCCTTGTCTCAGAATCTGCTGCCACAAATGACTATACTACACTTCACATGAGCATGGTAGTCAGTGAGAAGAACAATTCCTACCATGGTGGTTTGTCAGAATGCTGTACTTGGAATTGTCTAAAAGGCATAATTTGTCTGATGTTCAAAGAACCCTTACCTTTGGTAACAGGTAAAAAGACCTGGTTTTCTGATACAGGTACACAGTCATGTTACTAAAAATAGTTGTCAATATACTTCCATTACACTTTTATTAATGTCCATTAGGTTTCTATTCATAATTCTATCACTTTGTCAAGATGATGTCCATAAAAATACCACAATTCTCTCTAGAAAGTTTTAGCCGGTTGCTCCACCAGGCTGCCATGCCTCCCCCGCCCACCTCTCATCTGCAGCTCTAATGCTCTGTACGGATCTCAGTGAGGCTGCTCTGTGCTCAGCTGTCATCCAGAGGATTGCTGCTGCTGGTGAGAGGTGGGTGGGGAGCTCCGCACACAGCTCAGCCTTGATGGGAGTGGCACACAGGCAGCCCCGCCCCATATCTGATAGCAAAGCTGGCATTTCTATTAAAAAAAGTGGGCGTGCACAAAGATGTCATCAGCAGCAACTCTGATAGAAATCACTGTTTACATACAAACCTTTATATCTCCTAAACCGCATGTTATAATGACTTGAACGTATCAGGGTACACAGGGAACTCTCATAGCTTTATTTTTGTTTCCCCCACTTTTTATTTTTGCACCTTTATTTTTGTTTCCCTGCACCTCTCCGTTCTACAAAATTTGGGATTCAAGGTAGAGAAGCAGAAAGGGTAGCACAGTATAAAAATTATAGTTCTGTGAAAGGTAGGTATAAATTTAGGGGCCCCACACCAATGCTTCTTACTATGTCCACAAATTGCATTTTCAATTTTGGGTGCTTAGACATACTCTCTTTTAAAACAGCAACCCCAATGTTCAAATTTCATTTACAACTTGTGCCCCCTCTTAAACTTCTTTAAAGAAATTAGTTATTAGTAGCTATGAGGGTACCTTCTACCCTAACAATTTTGAACCATTACGACCAACGATTTAGGAGATCTGAAGGTTTGAACACAGCGAGTTGTTAGACTGCAGAATATGACAAGCAGCTTTTACACACAGATATCTATCATACCGCGCTGCCGATGACATCATTACACTCTGTATATAATCTTCAGTTTTTTTTTTTTAAAGAACATGGGCAGTGATGAGAAGGGGGCAGTGATAAGAGGGGGGCAGTGGCTAAGCTGCCCTCATCTGCTATCACATTTTTAACATTATGTAAAAGAGTGAATTTCTTTTTTTATATAATGGAAACATTTGTTTTGTTTTTTTTTCTCTATTTTTTGGGGGTAGGAACGTTTCCCCTTCCATCTTTACTGCCATGGTAGAGGGGGAAATCCCCAGCCTCCTGTATAATTGTGTCACATATACCAGATGGCTGTGGGCTGCTCCTTCTGCGCATGCATCTTCAGAAGCTTCCTCATAATGTAAAAAAATAAAAAGTGCTCAATCTTATGCATGTGCAGTGCAAGGCGGCGCTGGACGTTACAGTTGGCATCAGAAAAAAGAGGGAAGCTGAGCCAGCATGGGACACATCTGAAGTTCGAGTGAATTCACACTGGTAGTAAGGTTGCATTTGCTGCATTTCCCTTCCCTAACCCCAGGAACCATTGCTGCTTAACATACTGCTAGCTCTGAAATATATCATAAGTATTATAAACTACCAGTCTGGGTAAAAGAAGATTTGTTAGAGCTAACCAGCATTGATATCCAGATGTTTCAGTATTAAATTTTTTTTTTTTTTTATTAAAAAAAATTTAAAATTTTTAAAAAAAAAAAAAAAAAAAAAAAAAAGGTCACACACACACGGTGAATACAATTCTTGATTTATTCTTACCCTTGCTCTTTCCAAGCTTTTAATCTGTTCATGAAATGCAGCCGGGCTTTTTAGGGCTGAAAATAAAGGAACAAAATTTTAAAGATCACAATTTTATATAGGACAACACAAAAAAAAATAAAATAAATAAAAATACTGGGTTTCAAGCAGCACAGTAACAGAGTATGTGAGCATTTTTTGTAACAATTCACCTTATTAACAAAGTGAAACATACAGTAAAAATCACAATCATTAGACTAAAAAAAATGCCCATCAAAATGGGTTGCCCTGTTACACATTACTGCCCACTTCCTACACTTGAACTTCAATTCCCTGGAATGGGGGGTGTAAGAAACCAAAAACATGTGGGGAACATCTGTGGCTAACATCCCCCAAAACTTTATCACTATGGCAACATTAGAACATAAACTCTGCCCACTAAAACTAAATGGGGTTCAGGTACTGGTAGGGTACAGTCATGTGCAACAGGGAGGTGCATTTTGATGGACAGATTTTTTTATGTTGTAATGATGCAATAGTGATGAAAGTTTGGGGGGTGTTAGCCACAAGTGTCCCCCACTTGCACCTTTTTTTTCTTTCCCTGCACCTCTCAATTGGGGTTCAAGGTAGAGAAGCAAACAGAGTAGCATAGTATGACAATTATAGTTCTGTAAACGGTATATTTAAATCTAGGGCCCCCAACACCAATGCTTCTTACTATGCAAGTGGTCCTGGGGGTCCACAATTTGCATTTTCAATTTTGGACTCTTAGACACACTCTTTTGAAACAGGAACCCCAATGTTACATTTTCATAAATTTTAAACTTGTGACCCCTATTTATTTAAAGGAATTGGTTACTAGTCGCTGTGAGGGTCCCCAGTGTACCCTAAAAATATCAAGTCATTACAACCAATGGTTTAGGAGATCTGAAGGTTTGACCACAGCGAGTTGTTAGGTTGCAGAATATGACAAGCAGCTTTTACACTCACACAGCGATCACACTGCGCTGCCGATGAGATTACACACTGCGGATAAACGTCACGGACAGTTTTGCTTTTTTTAGAATATGAAATTTGGGCAGTGATGAGAGGGGGACACTAGCTGTACTGCCCTCATCCGATATCACATGCATGATGCTATTAAAGCATCACTACATTTTTAACATTATATAAAAAAGTGACTTTGCCTTTTATATAATGAAAAAACTTTTTTTTTTTTTGGGGGGGGGGGGGGGGAATCCCCCCCCTTCAGTCTTTACTGATATGGTGGTAAAAACTAAGGGGGAAATCCGTAGCCTCCTTGGGTATTTGTGTCACATATACCAGATGGCTGTGGGCTGTTCCTTCTGCGCATGCATCTTTAGAGGCTTTCCCATAATGTAAAAAAAAAAAGACAAATAAAGTGCTCAATCTCATGCATGTGCAATGCAAGGCGGCGCTGGACGTTACAGTTGGCATCAGAAAAAAGAGAGAAGCTGAGCCAGCATGGGACACATCTGAAGTTAGAGTGAATTCATACTGGTAGTAAGGTTGCATTTGCTGCATTTCCCTTCCCTAACCCCAGGAACCATTGCTGCTTAACATACTGCTAGCTCTGAAAAAGCCCAACGTTTACTGCCTGTTACCAATCCCAGGTGCCTAGCACTTACCAGTGGTCACTCGGGAACAGTATATGGCCCAGTTGTTTTGTTGCTAATGTGAACTAAGCCTAACACCACATTGATCACACTATTACAATATTTCAAGGCATTACACTCTTTAAACTTAGAACACTAGGCAGTTGGGTCACACAGCAATACACAGCACTGGACAGTTGGGGCATAATTCATAGAATAGAAAAAAAAGGACAAACTAAGGGCAGGCATTAGAGAATTAGAACAAAATATAGGGGGTAGGTAGAACACTGACACAATAATAGGGGTTACAACTGGGAACACACAATTTTTTGACACACAAATTTGCTGTGTTTTGCTCCGCTCCCTTTTTGACCCTGCGTGATTGAGGATTTTTAAAAGTGGAACTATAGATCTGCTTTAGATACATTACCCACTATAAAACCAGGCACATGAGTACCCATACTTCTTCTATTAGTGTTTCTATGAAATAAAGAGAAAAAACTAAGAGGACAAAAACAAGAACAGGAAAGGAAAAAAAAGAGCTTTGGAAGCACTATCCCAAAAAAGATGGAGGGCTCTGAACAGAAAGTGACCAAAGATGTTCATCAGTTGATTAAGTGACATGCTATAAATGCTATATTGATAATCTTAGTCCCTAAAGGACCTTACAAGCCATCTCCAAAACTGATAAAATCTTTCCGTATATTTTTAGACTGTGAGAGGAAACCAAAACGCTGTGTGGTAACCAACTAACACAAAAATACTTAGTGGTGTAATTACAGCCATAGCAGTCCATGAAGTAGCTATGGGCCAGTTGTCTATACTCGATAGTTCCACTGTCTTTTGCATACACTTGTTTGCACAGGGCTAAATAATGAATAAATTGTGTGGTTTCTGGACTCCTATTTCTGTCGGCTCTCTTACATCTCTAGAAAAAAAAAAGGAGAACTACCAACCAAATGTCCTATATGTGCTTTCCCTATTGCAGCATGTAAATAAAGATACATAGTTGAAACTCTAAACATCTATTGATTCAGCCCCTAGAGATGCTTTTTCATAGAAATAATATTTTAGCATTATTACAAGTAGTAGAAAACGTAAAGACTTAGTGTGTGTGTTTTCCTGCCGTATTGAAAAGATTCTACATGCATGTTGTATGCTGAAGAAATGCTTTGTGGTCTGACAAGGAGTGGTACTTCACTATACTAAAGCGATGTAATACTTTTCCTCATTACCACAGCTGCTTATTAAGGGAACTGAAGCACACAAACATTCCTGTCTGGTTTTATTAAGTTGTATATTTTTTATTTTGGGAGCATGTGGTTTTACATCTTCACATTTTTCTGGGGAAATGCACTCTGCAGTTTTCATCTAGCATGTGTTTTAAAAGGTCAGATATTAGATATTCACAGAAGTGGTTTAGTCAAACGTAGCACTGGGTGTCTGGATGCCTCAGAACAAAGGCTTGTGATTGATTCCGATGAACAACTTTAATTCCTTTCTGTCTACTCTACCAAAGACCTTATGGAATGTCCTATTCTTTACTCCTTTTGCAATGCAATCAATTTACAGTACCAATTGGATTAAAATGGCATCCTCATCATTTGTTTACCCCAACTTAAATTTCCAACAAACATTTCTTAATCCTAATTTTCTTTTTTTTAGCACTAGCTAAAATGTTTACAATTATTGTTTTTTCTTTTACATAATTTGCTTCTAGTGAACAAAAACATTTCAATATCCAAAAGTATCCTAAGAGAGTTAAGGCTGCATGATTGTGTATTTTTAAAATAGTGTAAAGGGCACTAAACAAATTTTTTTAGCAACTTTTCTCCCACCTTCTTCATGAAAAATAAACTTGATGTCCTTCATTGGTAAAATTCTTTGCAGTGATGGTGCCCTTAACTAAGGCATTCATTCAAAACACTTATCAAAATAAACTATAAAGCCTATTTCAAATTGCTATTGCCTACAGAAAAATAGATCCATATCACAATCATTACAGATTTGGTTTCAATGCTACCAAACAGATAATTTTACAGAACATGCTAGACACACCCAGTTTTATTCACAAAAATAAGGCCAAACTTTATTTACTCCAATGGAAATAAATATAAGGAGCCCACAATATTTAGCTGACTGGGTCGGATCAATACGTTTCTAAATACTTTTCTCTTTTAATGTGTCTTGGAGAATCCCACAGAAAGTACACCCTGTTTGATTGTCACCTACTCAAAACTGGGGATTCTTCAACACAGGCTCTTGGGTAAAACTTGGATTTACTCATTTCTAATACCAAGTGCTAAATTACACAATGACATTCAAATAAAATAAAGATGTAAAATACAGATGTAAGTGGAAAGCAGCAAATGTAAAGTTTTTGTTTAAAAAATAAAGCAGAAAACAGCCTTTGTACAGCACAGGTTAAAGGGGTACTAAACAAGTGCTGTTCAATGCCCTATGCCAGACATCCCAGCATGCCCCTGAATGAACTCCTGCGTGTTGTGTTAAACCCAGGTCAATCAAAATGAGCAAAGGTACGGAACTCAAAACATGGCCAGGTAAAGATGCCAGTGTCTGCAACACAGTGAAGACAGCCGAGTGCACATTTTCAACTTTTAGCTTGTTGGCAACAGTGAGACGACCAGAACCCTCAGAAAGGGATTGGCAATAGCGGACCCCTTGTGTCTTCTCAGGAAAGGTCTGCATCAATGCAAATCTAAACTCTGCCTCGGAGGGATGGATATAGAGCAATACAAGGTTCATTATGTGGCATTTCTCTCCAATATTGTTAAATCTGACCATAAACATTTGTCCCATGATCCTTGATGACAATTAGCCAATCTAAATGTTCAACACATGAAGCCCAGACTTTTGCTTGTATAGGCAGCAGTGGAAGCAATCAAAAGCAGTATTTGCCACAGTAGAAATATCTTGTTCTTTCCAATATTCTTATTTTTTTTTCTGCATGACAGTTAACATGGGCTCATATTTACATAACCGTATACATTTAGTGTTACTATAAGGTATGTTTGCCTTTCTAGACATAAAAACTATGATTTTAGACAGGTCAGATGCGTGCATATCATGGCTGGTGAAGGAAGCAGAAGATCGCAGTACAAACAGTCATGAGAAAAAGTATTTTATAACCAGCCCAATTTGTAAAGAATGCAGTTATTTTCTTTAATAGCCTAATATTGCATTTTCTTCACTTTCTGTAAAGGAATCACACTAATTTGATACATTTTTCTTCATGTTTTGATTTGGAATAATATGTGTAGTGTATCCAATGCATTTGCATGTATGGATATAAAAGCTATCACAAGGTTTTCGAGCTTTGTACACACACACACACACACATACACACACACACTTTTTCAGCAAGACAATATAGTTTCTCTCATATTAAAATAGAAATCTCTGGTAACTTACGTGGCATGATGCCCTGGTCTACAAGTTGTTCTCTTGTTCGCCTTTGTTGCAGACGCAACTGAAGCACTGAAAGAGAGAGGAACAAAAGTGGTTAGGAATAGTCTGACACTTACCATTCACTTACCATTCATTCAATATTTCACATCAAACGCTGGCAAAGGTATTCAAGTTGTCATTTCTAAACTGTACACCAAGTTTAAAAAAAAAAAAATCAGCAGCAGTCTACAAATATAATTGTAGCAAATCATTCATTACCCATCTAACAATAAAAAAGATCAGCACAGAACAATTAGGAAGTTTTCTTTTGCTTAACCTCCTTTGTCTTTATGGCCATTGTTTGTGTTCTGTCTGTACATTTTAGAGCAGGATTTCCCAACTGGGGTGCTGCAGTAATTCATCATACAAGCAGATGTATATCAGTCCAATGAGTCAGCACTCATGTTTATCACAGCTGTACTAATAAAAACAGATTGGCGCTTTGATAAAGTTCTGATGAAATAATATCAGTGAGCGGCGTATTATGAGACAGCCTTCGAGGTGTTAGCAGTACCAGCAGCATGCAATGACTACTAAAGGTTTTATTAGGTTTGCTGGCCACCTCATACCAGTTGGTTTTGCACAAAGTTGGTTTTTCCTCACTGCTATTTTGTACAAAGTTGGCTTTTCACTGAATTTATGCACAGTGGGTTTGTTTTTATTACAATTTCGTTTTAATTCCATTCACAACTTTGGAGTCATGCTCCATGGTCTAGGTCTACAAAAAATTCTAATAGGGCTAAAGAGAAAGAATTACAATCAAATGAGTAATTTCTCTGAGAAACTCTGGCTTTACCTGAGAGTATTATTTAATGTTATCCACACCAGCAAATAATGAAAAATACTGTTTAGTTTTGACATTAGAACAGACACCATAAAGCTTCTGCAAAGTAGTTCTAATTTGTTTTGAATCATTTTCCAGGCCAGCCAGATAATGGTAAAACCACATGTAAAGCATCTTACCATCAAGCAAATTTACAGTTTGGCAATAATACAATAATAATAATAATACTACAATAAAAAACCTCACAAACAAGGTGTACTCGGCGGTATGCTGAATTCAGTAAATACTTTATTAAAATTCCAACAAAAGTCATTCAAAAGAGCATGGCCAGCGCCTTGATTCTTTCTGTACTAACAGGACTTTATTTACAGTTATAATGACAAACCTGTAAGTACTATTAGTACAAGCGTGTCATGGGGCTGTCATGCTCTATTGAATGGTGTAGCGTCTTTCGAATAGCTGAGAAAGGTTCAAATTAAATATCTCCGACAGATGTAACAGGTGCCAATGCATTTTCATTCAAACCCCGACACCTAAATACATTTCACAACAAATTTCAGCCATGTGCACTGTTGAGCACCTTATACCTGGGCTTCTGTTTCATGAATTATGGCCACCATTGCCACTGACAGCAGGAAATGAAAGAAGGGGAAATCTCTCCAACACAAACAATATAAGCACCTTTTATTAAACTACGGAAGGGACAAGCATGTCTGTTCAAACCTTACTGTTGTCTATACCTCAAAGATTACTACTGGAAACCAGTCTACGGTGTATTTTTTTCCTTCCTGGGGTAAACATATAGATGGGCAAACACAGACCATTGCCTGCCGGGGCCCCAAGAATCAAAAAGTAGAAGCTACATGTGGGCCTACGGTTGGGCACAAGGGCTCCATATCCTGTTTTGTAGCACTGCAGAATTACTGCTTTTACAGCACAAGTCGTCTCCTTGCAAACACTGCAATATCTCTCCATTTTCTCTGTTAAATGTCTCATTTTCAGCAGTTGTTAGAAGGGAAGGACGTGCCATTTCTTCCTTCACTGGATAATCTGCTCATTTTTATAATTAGTACATCAAAGCTGACCATGCATTTAAAAACCACAGAAGTCAAAACAAAAATCACTTTAAGGCAAGTAATGCAATATTAACGCAAGGTTGTGTTTATTGAAAATACAATGTACTTTCTTTCTATAAAGTGTAGGAGGGAATAGTTATATAACTGTAGAAATAGGACACTGTGTTACAGAAGGTACACCACATCTAAGTGAGAACATTGTCATTGTTAAACACACGGCTGTAAAAAAAAAAAAAAAAAAAAAAAAAATAAAAAGTATGCATTATAGAAAATCCACAGGCAATCACTAAAAGTCTCAACTTCCAAATTACTGGAAGCTATACATAAAGTATCAGAATCCACAGGTTCCTTTTTCTGCTTTTGACATAATTGCCTAAGAAAGGATCACCTTTGGTGAATATTCAGTGTCAAATCATTTGTGATGACTTTATATGTCCTAAAAACAGTGACACGACTAATCAATGCATCACCTGTGAAATCTGGTCTATTACAGGACTGTGCAGTGTTTTAGCAGGCTCCAAACATCCCATCTACATTGATTGGCATAGTGACTGAACACTGATCATGAATGCCCATTTTGCAAATCAAGCCAGGTGGGAAACAGCGAACGCTTGATAGAGTGATCTCCTCCAATCACCTACCAAGAGGAGTGCTTGTAGAACAAGGAATATCAGGATGATTTTATAATGGAGCTTCAGCTGCATCGAATATTTTACAACACCTGGAAACCATACACAGAAAACAAAACATAACTAGTTGGTTTACACAGGTTCTATTTATTAGCAATAAAGTATTTCTCTTGCCTTGAGTCTGAAGATACAGAAAACTGAACAGCAGCCCATCTAGCCTGATCAAGGACTTAATGTAACTGAAAGTTATTTATTTTTAGCCAAATAATAAAAGTAACCATGCCAACGTAATAAACACAAAAAAAGAACTTTATTCAAACAGAATCTGGATTTGTGCCATTTAGCAAGACCTTCAAAATGTTGTGTAAGAAACAACCTACAGAAGTTCAAAAACAATACTAAAAACAAAAAAAGAAAGTCACGGCACAGAACTTGTAGATAAATCTATCTGGTAGAAAAAAATACTGACAAGAAAACAAGACAGAGGATATGTCTCCATAGAAACTACATTGGTATTATCTGCTCTCCATGCAAATGCCGTCATATGTTCCTCTACAAGCCAACTAAGTAAAACAGCATATTAAAAGAAAGGTTATCCATTTATATTCTTTAATACTTATTTTTCAGATTTGGAATAGCTGTGCAAGAAGATCCACTAAGTCTCCTGAAAAGCAGAGAAGCCAAATCTGTTTCCATCTATCTCATTATTCTGGATTAGGATTTGCATTACCTGCTGCCAGCCTTTCAGAAAAGCACACAAGCATTGAAGCAACATTAGAACATGACCAACATGCTTAAATATACTTCACGGTATTGGTGATTAAACAGACATAGTACAGCTTGCAGGGATTGTTCTTTGCAGTGATGTTTACTTCAGATACCAAATCGATTGGTTTTTCTGAGCATTCACCTTGCATGTTTACATGTATGTGACTGATAATTGTACATAATGGCTTAAGGGTGCATTCACATAGATCACAGGTGTCAAACACAAGGCCCGAGGGACATGGCTCTGCAGCCCGTGACATTTGCAGGCAGGAGGAGCCCGTCCCAGAAAGCTAGTTAGAAGCAGGGCGGTCCACACAAATGCCTGACCGCGCTGCAGGCAGAAGGACCCCAGTCGCTTCCTCACACTCCCGTTGAGACCCAGCACTAAGCACGACTGTTCCAGAGTCCCGATCCTCCTGCTGCTCCAGGTGTGGAATCTCTGTGGGATGCTAGCAATGTCTCCAGACTCAGACACAGGCCTCCACCTCAGCACAGTCAGTGGCTAACCTCACATACACAGGCCAGGATAGATTAGGTACACCTATCTCAGAAAAAGATGTCAAGAACAAAAAGCAATCACTCCCAAAATGTCCAACAAGACAAAAGTTGATGCAGAAGGGAGACAATTTAATGAAAGATGAGAAAGCGAAAAAATGTTCATGCTTCACGAAGACAAGCATGTTCTTATTTTCAGAATAATGCATGAGGATGGTGAGTGATATTGTGTCGTACTACTACTAAAATTATGTATCTTAATAAAAAGTTTGGCACCCGCCTGTGTTTTAGATTTTGGATGTGATCTGAGTTTGACACCACTGACATGGAGGATTTATAGAGCGCCAGCATATTTTGCAATGCTGTACTTTAAATAGGGGTTGCAAATGACAGACAAATAATAATAGTGACAAAGGAGGAAAGGACCCTGCCCTGAAGAGCTTACAATCTACATGTGGGTACTACGTACAAAGTGTGAAAGGAGCATTGAAAACATTTCCTAGTCAACTAAAAATATTTGTGTATGTTTTACAAATTACTCTTCCAAATGTAAGGATAAACAGTATGGTTATTTTACAAATGTGCTTATTATAAAGTACCCTATTATGATCTTCTGTGACACAAAATAGGAAGGTGCTTGTTGTTATCAGGGTAATGGATTGGAGCTGCTGCGTAATTATTTTTTCTGCTTTCTAAAATTACAATACGTAACCACTACATTACAACATGTATAACTGACCAACAATCAAATTCATACATGTATAAATGGAATCAAATTCATGAAACAGTGGACTGAATTGAAAGGACTACAACTTTAAAAGGGAGCTGATTTGCTGTATGCCTACTAAGGGCTAAAACAAAGATATGGAACCTAACATCACAGCGAATATTTGCAACTTTCATATTAAATCCTACAGAAAGGGACTATTTATTTTTTTATTTATACTAAATTTTATTTGGCCAGGAAAATAAAAGTAACTTTATTTTGTATGGACATAAAAGCAAAGCAAATATATAAGCAGGACCTTAAAAAAAAGTAACTTTAGTTGGTAATTCTGGGGGAAAAAATGGTACTCCTGGAATTTGTGGGCATCTCACATTTCTTCTGTCTTATAGCTCTATATTTGCAGTGTGAGACTAACCTCCTGGACGCTTCATTTCTGTCCCGATTTATTTGTTTGAAAGTGGGACATTATTTTTCATGAAAATTTATATATAATAAAGTTTGAAACACGAAATCATGTCGAAATAATAAATAAATGTAAAAAAAACTTTTTAAATATTTTTTTTAAATTTTCAAAAAAAAATATATATATTTTTTTTTCTCATATTATTATAATATACTATAAAATAAATATTCATGAAAGACAATGTACAGCTTTTAGACATATAAATCCACTGTATTGCATTCAGGAGATTTATTTTGTATTGAATGCAATAGAAAATAATTTGAAATTCCAGCCACTTCCCCAACGCAATGGCCGCACGTACCGACGTCACCAGGAACGTGTATTTATGGACCTAACTGTATATATACACACATGCGTATACATACAAAAGAATGTTTATGTGAGCCTAAGCAGAGCACAATGACATACTTATCATCCACTCTCAGCATTGGACGTAGTGGACACCTCTGAGCAGCATGGGCACTCACCCCAGTCCTCTAGGAAGAGGCATACGAAGCAGGATCGCCACGCGGCCTCTGCCAGGCTCGTCTTCAAAATGGTGAACGCGAGGGCTCTTATAGCACACATGAAGCCTGCCATGTTCACAAGATGAAGACAGCTCACATCAACCTTTAGGTTCAGGTATGAAAGATTACTGGGGACAGCCTTCCGCATGACACGGGTGCCACCTTGGAACACCGCAAGACGGCATTGTACAGGGCTAAAACACCTTACATTAGTGATCCCCAGGACGATGCATTCATTAAACCTTTCACTATCAGTGGACTCCTCACCATCTAATCTTGAGGCTCCTCATTTCTCTTCCACATTCACTAAAGAACATTTCCAAACAATATTACACAATGCGTTGGAAGCACAGTTTAACAGATTAGCTGCCCATCTGTTAAATGAAGGAGGTTCATTACCTCACTGCACAATTGTAAGGTCGTATGACCAATGTCACCACGGTCCTGGAGGGCCATGAGGAGGATATTGATTCTCTTAAAGACGAAATTCAAACACTGCATTACAAATTAGAGGATGCTGAAAACCGTGCACACCGCTCAAGTTTACGTATAAGGGGCCTCCATGAGCACATTGTGGATTTGCCATCTACTATTTTAGCTCCTCTGCAAGAATTGGCTCCAGACATACCAGTTAAACCACTGGAGATGGACAGAGTCCATAGAGCTCTGACCAACCATTAACCAAAAGGTCCACCCCGTTATGTAATCCTCAAGTTTCAATATAAACGTACAAAGGAGAACATTCTCCATTGCTCTAGAGAACGAGAGCCCCTATTCTTCCAAGGGCATAACTACCAGGTTTTCGCGGACATGGCACCCTCAAGGATTCAAAAACGCAGCGCTATGAAGCCATTCATCCAAGTCCTCCAGCAACACCATGTGCAACATAGATGGGGATTACCCTTTCGGATGCCTTTTTGCTACCAAGGTGCATCTTATAAAGTTACAACCCCTGAGAAAGCAGCATGAGCAATCTCATGGATTGTTCTCCCTCTCAAGCTCCTGCAGCTTCCAGATCTCCTCGTAATGATCGCAACCGACCTGATGGGGAATTACAAGGTCCTTATACATGAAGGAACTGCTCTGCTCCATAATCCTATTTTCATCACCTACCGTCTTTTCCTGTGATGTGGTTGGCACAAAGCTGACCAGAAGTTTTCCATATTGTGCCAGAAAACGTTTTCCTTTTTTTACTGAGATATGATGTCTGTTGATAAGATAATTCTCATTTTAATTTTTGCTCTTTTTTTATAGTGGTTGCCACTGCGTGCTCCGTTCCAATTAGTGTGACCGGTTGGGTGAGGCCCACCCCTTCTTTTTCCACTAGTTTAGTGGACTTTGATATACAAGTTTTGATGTTATGTTACTAATATTGCCATTTATTGGGGTACATTTTGTTCTGTCTTTATGCTGTTTTCTCCACTACCCATCTATGTCCCTTCTCCCACTTTCTCCCTATTTTTCCTGTCCCTAATTTTAGGAGGACCAATTTCATATTGACCTGCTGGTTTTGGTGTGCTAGGAGATCAAGAATTTTTTTGTTTTGGTTAAAATGCCGATAAAAGTTTTGAGCTTGAATGTACAGGGCTTGAACTCCCCACATAAACGTGCAAAAGCCTTTAAATACTTCCACTCTAAGCATGCTGATATTATTTGTCTTCAGGAGACCCATGTATTGCTAAGCCCGTGCCCAAAATTTTTTAGCTCTTCCAATGCTCAAATTTTTGTGGCAAACAGTCCAACAAAAAGGAAGGGGGTATTATTGGCTTTCAGAAATCGCTACCCTTTATATGTGATTCAGATATTAAGAATTCTGACGGGAGGTATCTTATTCTAGTTGGCCAACTGGGTGATACTCCAGTTACTATTGTATCTTACTACGCTCCTAGTACCAAACAGTTGCAATTTTTTTAAACACCTTATTATATGCTAGTTAAGCAACATCAAAAGGGTACTTTGATAGTATCGGGAGACTCCAATTTGATAATCCATTCCAACTCTGGACAGGCATTGAGTGGGAAAATCCCCCTCTGACCAGAGTATGGCACCCATACTTACACCTTTTGCAAATTTTTTTTTACAGAGAAATAATTTGGGAGATAGGTGGAGAGAGTTACATCCTCGCAAAGGCGATTATACATTTTATTTTCATCCTCATAATACCTGGTCTAGAATTGACCACACACTGGTCTCCATCAACTTCCTCTCCAATATCTTGTGATGCTTTCAATTCCTTGGTCAGATCATGATGCTGTTCTGTTGTCGGTGTCCTCTCTCTGTATGAGTGACCAAGGGAATTTCGGTGGGTTTTTAATGTGTCGATATTGAGTGACCCTGACGTGATCCTGAAGGTGGGTAACATAATGAGAGATTTTTTTCTGTTGAATGATACGGGTGCTGTCTCCATGTGCACACTGTGAAACACACACAAAGCTGTCTTGTGGGGCCAATAAACAACTGGCAACTCGCAAAAAAAAAAAAAAAAAAAGGCAGGCACATATTATAGAGTTGGAGAAAACTGTCCAAGATCTGTCGGCTCGTTTTAAATCCCCACTGACAATTGCTTTTCGGAAGCAATTGGATAAAGCTAGACAGGAGTTGGATGTTTGTCCTACCGACCGGGTGGACAAGCAGATTAGATGGATCCGTTAGCTAAGCGTCCGAGATCTGATTTTAGAGACTTTAAACCGTACCAATTGCACATACCTAAATTTTGCCCCTCTAGTCATTCCATTAAAATCCTTCCAGAATTTCACACGCATCTCCTTAAATTATATGAAGCTCAGGGTTCTGATACTGCTACAGGGCTGCGCACCAAGCTGATGGGTGCTACCCTCCTACAGCTATCTGAATCGTTACACTCTTCATTGAAAGCTCCTATCATGCAATCGGAAGTTCAACAAGCCAAAAAGCACCTTAACCACAAGAGACCAAGGCCAGATTGATTCTCGTCTTTGTATTATAAGAAATTCTCTGATCTGCTTGTCCCTCGGCTAGTGAGGCTGTTTAACCAACTCTTACACGGCGAGGCCTTTGGTCCCGATACCCTGCCGGTACAAACATTTGTATGTTACTGAAACCCAATCTGGACCACAGTACCTGGTCAAACTATAGACCGATTTGACTTTTAAATTTGAATGTGAAATTGTTAGCAACAATACTGGCTTCACGCCTGAACACAGAAATTGGTAGTTTATTAGGAGGCGAACAGGTCGGGTTTATACCACAGAGACATGCTGGAGATAACATCCGTAGATTGCGTCAATACAATTGGCTAAACATAGAAATGTACCTGCTATGCTGCTGTCTCGACATCCGCAAAGCTTTTGACACGGTATCTCGGGATTGGAAGTTGGTGGATATCACCACAAATTATGTCTTTTTGCGGATGATGTAGTCCTTTTTCTTACAAACCCAGTACTCTCTCTACCTAATCTAACCAATTAATGATCATTTTTCTCCTCAATGTCTGGTCTTTCGGTGAATTACTCAAATCGAGGGCACTTAATAGATTTAATTTTACAGGAACTGCAAAAAAGTTTTCAACCCAATTTCCCGTATAAATGGGAATCATTTAAATTGCTATATTTAGGGGAAAAAATCTTACGGCCTTCTATGATACCATGTATGATGCTAATTATGCTTCCATTTTAGGAACTACTGGGTCCACACTTGAGTCTTAGAAGAGGTATCATATTTCTTGGATGAGCAGGATTGCCGCCCTGAATATGACTGCTCTTCCCGGACTTCTGTATTTGTTTTGAGTTCTTCCGATAGCGATACCACCACATATGATCCGTTCCTTGCAAAGTGTGTTCTCGGATTTTGTGTGGCGGGGATCCAGACCTGGGGTAGTGAAACAGATTATGTGAAAACCTAAAGCCAATGGAGGCCTGGCATTGCCTAATATCCTGTGCTAATATAGAGCGGCCCAACTAGTTCCCTTGGCTGCATATCATGCATCATGGAGCTCTGATGTCACCACATACCAGATTAGCTACCATAGTGGGTAACCCTTTTTGCCAGGTTTTGAGGTACCATCCCATTTTGCTGAATGGTTGGCTCGCAATATTAGTAGAGTTAAGGATTTATTGGGGGCAGTGGGTGTATTGTTTTTTGCATTTTTAAAATGCAAAATTTTTATTTCTCCTTGTATTTTCCTATTTGCTACACCAGTATGTTCAATCCCTGCTCAAATATATTAGCAAACCTTTGTCGCACACCCCTTTTGAGGGGACATGTGACAGGAACCCTATGGTAAGGGAATTATTTCCTTCATTTATAATTCCTTACTCAAGGCAGAAATGTCAGATTAACCGGTATATGCGACTGGATGAGAGGAGGACATTGGCAGGCCGCTAGATGATACTCAATGGGCACAGATATGGGACACAGTAGCACACGGGGTTGTTCACGCTGGCTTTTATGAAGCTAAATATAAACTGCTTATGCGTTGGCACTTGGTCCCAGTCAGATTGCCGAAATTTAATCAAGCAATGCCCAACTTACAGGAACTGCGGTGCAGTGGGTATGCATTACCACATATGGCGAACTTGTCCAAAGATTAGACGCTTTTGGATAGGGGTATACCAATTAGTCTACACATTAGAATAAACCATGCGGAAACTGCACGATACATTAATTTATGCTTCCTAATTTTGTGTTTACCTCTGCTAAACAAATGCATGCTCCTCAGGCAACCCCACTGTGAAACACGTTAAGTTAACTGGTATTTCCTTAATGAACTATTGGCAGCTAAATTAAATGACAAGATAGGCACCGTTCAAGTGATATGGTCACCTTGGATAGAAAACTATCTACCGGCTGATTTTTAGAGATTTACCTTTACTTTAAATGATTCTCATTGTTCCCACCCCAGTGAATACTGTTAGATATGCTTTAATCCGTATCCTTATCCTCCTATGTTTTATGCCCACATTCCCTACCCTTTCCTTTTTCTTTCTTTTTTACTTTCTCTTTTTCTTTGATTTACAGTGATCATGGTGGCAACAAACTGCTAATTTTCTTTGTTTTTTTTTTTCATGACACGATTTGCCGCCATTGTAAGGTTTGGTCTGATTACCCATCATGTGTGAGATTGCGTACATTTTACGCTATGTTAATTAAGTTACAGTTTTAAATATCTTGATATTTCTTTTTCTTTTGACAAAAATTGTAAAACTTTTATTCCTAAAAAAAAACATTGAAAACAAAAGAATGTTTATGTAATGATAATCTCAAAATCTAAGATATACAGCATCTCCTACTCAGGAAGTGAACCATGCCACTCGACTTGCTATTCTAATTGTACCAGTACATAGATTTAAATTTAACCAAGAAAAATAAAAAATAAACATTCTAGCTGAAAAGAAGGGAAAAATAAATATTTTGAATTGTGTCCCTGGACACAACCCGCCCACTCCCAATTGCAGGCTCAGATCTGCGATGGGAGAATGGGGGGGTTTTGTCGTAATAAAATCACTCTGGGGGAGGTTTCTCCCCCTTGTAATGACACCCGACTTGCTGCGCATGCGCGGTTGGGAACCAGTGATTTTAGTAGTCCGCGGGACCGAAAAGGTTGGCGACCACTGCCCCAGGGGGTTCACAAACATCATGGTGGCTCCAGTGAGGCGTCACAGGGTGCCAACAAGTAAACATAGTCACTGCTGAAATAGAAGTGTTAGGAGTGGAAATTACAATAGTTAACAGGAAATTGATGGGATCCTTTTTAAGTCGACACCGCAGATTGGACTTACTTTTATTATACGATGTGAGAATTTTTTTTCAAATGGAATTAAAAACATTTTAAAATTATGAGGGTAGTGGGTAATCTAGAAAAAAAATCTTGCTTTTAGCACTCGGATTTATCATCTTAGCACTTAAAAGAGAAAATAAATGTGTTCTTCGGATGTACTGAAAAAATATTTTTAGAAAACGGGTGGCACGCATTCAAGTTGGAAGTATCTCCAATTGAGTGTTTCTTGACCAGGGCTCTATTCAGAGAATGCTGGAGTTTACTTGAGAAATGAGCAATTTGTGACTCTCGGGTCAGGTTAACTGACACAAAGAACATTTTGACTATCCGTAAGGGTGATATTCTTTTCACTATCCAGCAATGTAAGAGGCATTTTCACCACAATAATATACTGTGAGGTGCGGATACTGTTATTATTGTAAAAAATGCACAGGAATTACATTAGAGGAGGGCCAGAATTCTGTATAATTAACTGCTGTAGATCAATGATATAGAAAAAGCCAAAGGGAGCCAAGGAAATTGCATTTTTCCAGGCAGAGATCAGCAATGGTACTCCACACAGATCTCTTCTGAAAGGAATACTTTCATGGAAATAATTAAACCCTCTTCACAGCTCTATACCTTGAAGGTTCCAGCAACACAAGGAACATAGACAATGCAGTTTCCTTCTTCATGGGTCTCACCGATATGGTGTCATACAAGTGATATTATTGTGTAATAGAACACTGTTTAAGAGACTTTCCAAAAAACTTTCTGGAACACAAATACATACAAGACAAACTTATGAAAAACATAACAAAAACAAGCTCAAAGCTGTTTTAGAAATGTTTTCAAATTACTTTTATGTAATGGATACTTTTATTTTTATTTAAATGCTTAGACAAACTTGTCTCACACACCTATCCTTCGTTAATAAAATAAACCATCTTCAAATTGTACAATGCCTGTTGCATTTGACTCTTTCTGGGAAATGACAGTCGCTTTACAAGATGACTCATCCAAGAATGTACATGCAGGGTCATACCAAGTGTGTGTTTATATGGGTTAGAAGGAGGTGGCGTTTAAAAACAGACTGGAATCCCCTTCAACAAGAGAGATAATTACTCGGATATGCAAACAATGTGAAAAGTGTGAAACTGGCTACCACATGTTCATCACCCTAACAGAAAAATGCACTGGGGCTATAAGGAAGATTTCATTGCATGTATAAACAAATATATGTAAATGCAACTTCAGGTTTTAAACACGTTATTATATTTTACTGATTGGCTTGTGGGAGAGGAGTCAATCAGTATTGCTAATCTCATTCACACGCTAGAAAGAACAGTTACAAATCTGAAAATAAATTGTGGTATTGAAACCTTACACCAAATGTCCTTGCATTGTTCCCTGTTTTATTTGTGACAAAAATGGGTATTTTTTTACAAGACTTTTGTAGAAATAGGAAAAAAGAAAGGAGAAGAAGAAGCCTGGTTATACTACTAGGCTCACAGCACTACTCCAGTAGTAAAAAGAAGTATTAAGGCTGCCATTACTGAACTACTTGTCAGAAAATACTAGTTGAGTGGCTGTCAAACATCACACTTGACCTTTATAAAGCATGCAGAGTAGGAGTTCTAATTTACATATTTCTGTCAGTATTAAAGCTAGTGATAATCAGACAACAAACATATTAACAAGGTGGCCAGCAATGGAATCCTCCTCAGTCCTCTCAGTGCAGGTTTCCAGTAGTGTCCTGCTTAAACACAATAACAAGTAGTGATGGTGGAGGACCATGCCAGAAATAATGTCAGCACAGACATTTGTAACTTCCATCAGGAGCACAGGTGACAGACATAAAGAGCAGGAAACCAGGGCAAAGAGTTGTCACAATACACCAGAATCAACAGATATTATTTAAAACGAAAGACAACATTTTTTTGAATTTACATGGCAGGCACATACTTACAAAGGATCAATCACTCCTACTGAAAAGGAGTTGCAAAATACACACATATTGGTGCGGTAGAAGAACTGTGCTTTCAGATTTCATGTTAACGCAAAACTGCATTTTGTGTGGTCATTTGATTACCTTTAAGCATATTATTGTAAGCCCCCTTTTAATAATTACGGTCTTGTATGACGTGGATACTTGTATATAAGCCTGTCCAGCACTGAAAGCCTTCTAACCATTCAGTGGAGGTATGACAATATTGCAAAAGACAGCTTTGAGTAAAAATGATTTTTAGACGGAATTTTGTTGTTAAAAACAATAAGTTAAAAGAGAGTAGGTGAGAGAAAAAATAAATCGACAGACACCAAAAAAGAAAATATTATCTGGCTAGGTAGCCTAAAATTGTGAAATTTTATTAAGATGGTTAGACAAGCTTTTGACTCACACATCAATCATTTCAGAAAGCTATATGGAGCTGTATAGCCCTAGGGCAAGCTTAAAGGATATTAAAATATAAAGAAAATTGTAAAGTGATGTCAATGTAAAGTCAAGAAATACTTCAAGCATTCCGGAAAGTTTGGACTAGATTTGCACTAAAACAGAACGTTTTTAATAATCAGTTTTCTTACATACCACCGACTTGCTCTTGTGTAAAGCCAATGAAAAACAATGCAGCCATCCTTTCATAAGCCTGAACGAAAGTCATACAAGGTCCTCCATACATTATACCAGAACTCTCTCCTTATCCCAAAACACTGCAGATGTCGGTCTGAAGTAGTCCAATAGTCCAATGCTTCATTTTTCCATAACTGTGCAAAGAACACTGCCTAATTGTCAGGCCTGCCACTCGGATATAAACCGATGAATCAGATGAAGATTGCTTTCAATTTCATGGCTAAATACTAACATCCACCAACAGCAACTCCATTCTTGCACTGAGTCAATATAAAACTTCAAATCAGACATTTACTTAAAGAAGAGGAAGTTGAGGGGGAGCAGAGAAGGCACTGAAGTAGGAAGGACTAGAAGGCTATTTTCTGGTGGTTTCCTCTTCTTTTTAAACAGACCTTCTGTCACCAATAATGGGGTTTGAAAACACAATTATCTGATTAAAAAAATATATGCATGCGTTTTTGCTTCCTATAAGAAACATAAAAACAGACTAAAATTAGCCCCGTAAGTTAAGATTTTTGCAATGATATGGAATGTACATTACGGCAATGTATTTATGCTGTACACAACTGTATGTTAAAAAAAAGCAGAAGCTTCTTTAGCAGGTGCTGAGCACACTGACAAAGTCAGTACAAAAGTTCCTCTTTCATAAACCCCTCCTCATACAATTTGTGCTAATAATGGAAAGATAGTCAGCCTACATACTAATTTATAAAAAAAACAGTGTTCAGTTAAACTGGAAAACCGCTACAGTATTATGTAAAGTGTTTTCAATAAAGTTGGGATCTTTCTTTATTTGTGCCTGCCTTTTATTGCAGGTAACACCCTGTCATATCCAATGTTAGCACTGGGCATAAAGACGGCAATAGAATCACGCATTACGGGCTCAGGATGCTTCGTCTGCGCATGCCAGATTGGGCATTTTTCCATAGGGGAAAAGAGATGGCGTTCCCACACATGTGGGCCGGGACGACGAAGAATTCTAGGATGACGCGGGACTGGATTGAAGGAAAGTCCAGCGCCATTGAGAGGTAAGTGTGCTTTTTTATTTTTACTTTAGTTTCGCTTTAACTATGATAACAGTCTAATCAGTAGAATCTGTGATGTAGAGATGAGGGGAGTGGGAGAGTTTCAGTAATTTAGCAAATAAAAACTGGGTATGCCTTAGGCTAAGTACACACGTGCAATAATTGTCGTTGGAAAGGATCTTTCACAATTCTTTCCAACGACTAACAACTGCACGATGCATGAATAACTGTAACTGTACATACAGCACCAATCTGCTCTATGGAGGGGAGGAGAACAACAGAGCGGCACCCTGCTGCCCTCTCTCCCCCTTCACTTCCATTAACATTGTTCGTCGTCCATTGTCCGTGGATCCGCCAGGACGGTCGTTTGGACGATGAACACACGCTGTACACACACCAGATTCTCGTCCAATATCTACCCTGAGCCAATTATCAGACGAGAACCATTGCATGTATGTATGTAACACCTGCATTACAAAAAATGCTTTGTGTCAACCCAGAGCAGAGCATTCATTTTTTGCAGATCAACAAAGTTTATCTGTACTTTCATTGTTATTAGAAAGTTAAAAGCATGTAACTTTAAAGACAAACCTAAGGTTTGCAGTTCTTTTTGAACTTGTACATCATGGACCTCCACTGTGCTAAAAGTAATTCTCAAAGTAAGTCCCATTTCTCTGCAAACAGTTACTTTCCAAACAGCAATCATTAGAAGGTGCAGAAGATATCTTGAGCTCTCCTAATCCAGCACACTCCTATCTGTGCTACCATGGTCCCCACCTTTCAGCTATTTCTTTCTGACATGTCAGTCTCTTAGTCTCAGCATTTCCTAGGGTGGTCTGCATGCAAATGCAATATGTTCAGGAATGCTTAGGAACTTACAGTATGTGAGAGGCTGTGCTGTGAGTTGCAAAAAAATGTGTTTTATTAAAATTCCATCAAATGGGATGATAGAGCAGTTCGGTAAGCCATTAAACACTAGGGTTGTGAAAATGTTGACATTAATGGTGGTATGATGTGCCTACACAGAATAGTCAAAATGCAAAATAGCCAGGGTTTTGTGAACTATTGTGCTGTCAGGCAGAGGATTTCAGAACAGATAAATGTTGTTTAAAAACTGTGTAGCCTAGGAAGTATGGAGCAAGTTTTAGGTTTGCCCAGAGCTCAGAAATAATACAGAAGAAAGGGTTACACAGGTTCCTAAAGTCCTTATCTCTGAAGGGGCTGACAACTGTAGAATGCAGAGCTGTGGCAGCAGAAAATACATCAGTCTTTCCATTTTTTTCACTGGCATGCCATCTATTTCTGACTAGTATACACAGGGATTGGCAAACTTTGCACCCATCTTCCTGGTTCCTGACAACAGATCGTTTTGCAACCTCTGCAATGACATAGTGGCTAAGAAGAGGGATTACACAGTATAGGGTTACAGCGATTAAAAAAATGAAGGGGTACAACACAAAGAGAGGAGGGGGAAGAATGCAAAGTTTGAGGGCATTTAAGGTGATGATTACAGTTCAGCTTTAAAGAATCCTGCCATTCCTGGAGAAAATTCTACTACAGTTTCACTTTAGTGCTGGACCATTGCCTGAGAGCCTAGGATTTTCAAATGAAATCTCTGCAAAAGAGAAGGATCAGCATTCAGATTGTCTGACACTTCCCAACAGCAAAGGTCATGTCTACAGGCCCAAGTTTTTGCAATGAAATTTCTGCCTTAAGCAAAGATCATGCGATTAAAAGACTACATATGTGGTCAGCACTAAAGAACTACACAAAACACAAAGTGGCGAACCCTTGTCTCTTTTCCCCTAGAAAACTAGGAAATGGTCCTATACAATGTGAATTTAAAGTTTTAAAGAAAGAACACACACAACATTCACATTATTAGATATTAGATGAAAGAGATGGAGAAAAGGCATTTTTTGTAGCAACACATAGGTATAAAGGTGCTTTACTAATTTGTGGATAATTCCTAGTATCCTGTGCTATACATAGGTCATCTGTGCTTAGAAAATCATGATAAACATGTATTACAATACTAATTATACAATATTCTCTAAAGTCTTGCACGTTATTGTTTCTTTACCAGACGTGTTTCGTCATCTGGCTTCTTCAGGGGATTGGTTGGAGATTTAAACTAAACAGAATAATAAGAGATTCAAGGAACCGGGTTATAAAATGTGGACTGGATAAAGCATATTCAGAAGGAAGAAAAATGTATGCCAGATACGGTTCATTAGTGTAAAGTACAAAATGGTACACTGCAAAACCTATTCAAAGTAGTGTAAATTACATAGAGCGCACTGCAGGGCCTATCTAAAGTACCCTATAACAGTGGTAATCTAAATGAAATGCAACTATGATGACATTTTTGAAGTCAAATCAGTCATTGAATCCATTATGTTCTATTAGCAAGTTATAGTAGTGGGTTATCAACTGTAAAACATCAGTAATGACATTTTTAAAAAATCAAATCAAAGCATCATAAGTATGCTAATCCATTAGTAAATTAATAGACAAGGTAAGTAATTCCAAAGAAAGAGATTCATACAGTACAATACAAGTTCAAAACTGTGATGTTAATATAGCTGCAATTATATTAAAAAATAGATTACTAACTTGTTAGTTGGTATTCATGTGAGTGGTGAGTGTGAACAATGAAAGCAACATCAGAGTTAAAAAGATATGTGCGATGGTTGGATGGTTACATAGTAGGTTAGGTTGAGAGAAAGTCCATCAAGTTCAACCACTAGGAAAATAAACATATCCCAGATATAAAACACAAAAAGACATAGTTGGTCCGGAGGAAGGCAAAAAAAAAAAAAAAACCTCGGGTACAATTTGCTTAACAGGGGAAAAATTTTCCTTCCTGATTCCATGAGGCAATCGCATGTTCCCTTTGTTTCCTCCAGAAGCAAAAAGTGCCCTCTTGATCTTTGTAATTATCTCAAAGTGAACAATTGGGGAGAGTTTTTTTATATGGACCGTTTAAATATTTATACAGGGTGATCATATCCCCTCTTATACGTCTCTTCTCAAGGGAGAATAGATTCAGTTCTGCTAATCTCTCCTCATAGCTGAGCTCCTCCATTCCTTTTATTAGTTTAGTTGTCCTTCTCTGCACTCGCTCCAATTCCACAATGTCCTTTTTGTGAACTGGTGCCCAAAACGGGACTGTATATTCCAGATGTGGTCTGACCAATGCTTTGTACAGGGGCAGGATTATGTCTCCATCTCTGCAGTCTATTCATCTTTTAATACAAGAAAGTACTTTGCTAGCTTTAGATATTGCAGCTTGACATTGCATGCTAATATTAGGTCTATGATCTACCAGAACCCCCAGATCCATCTCCATTTCTGACTCCCTCAAATGTATTCCCCTTAGACAGTATGAAGACATGTTGTTGGCCCCCAAGTGCATACCTTAACATCTATCCATTTGCCACTTGGCTGCCCAATCAAACAGTACATCCAGGTCTGCTTGTAGATTATAGACATCCTGTATGGACTTAATACCATTACATAGTTTGTTGTCATCTGCAAACACAGAAATGGTACTTTTAAACCCAAACTCTATATCATTTAGAAAGATGTTAAACAGTAAAGGTCCCAACACTGAATCCTGGGGTACACCACTAATAACCTTAGACCATTCAGAGTATGAATCATTAATTACAACTCTCTGGATGTGGTCCTTAAACCAGTTCTCTATCTATTTACAGATTGACTTTTCTAAACCTATAGACCCCAACTTGCATATTAACCGTCTTTGGGGTACAGTGTCAAATGCTTTAACAAAGTCCAAGTACACTATATCAACTGCTACTCCACTGCCTACCTGTTTACATACTTTCTCAAAGCCATGCGAACTTACAATATTATTTCTGGCAGAAACTCCTCTATGTGCTTCTTTATCAAGCTCCCTAGCACCTTTCCAACTATGAACGTTAAACTACGCCATGCATAGTTACCTGGTAACGACTTTGCTCCCTTTTTGAAGATAGGAACCACATTGGCTAAATGCCAATCCATCGGTACCTTGCCAGTGAATAAACAGTCTCTAAAAATTAGAAGTAATGGCTTCGCAACATTGGAGCTCAGCTCTTTGAGGACAGGTGGATGTAATCTATCAGGTTCTGGTGCTTTGCCAATCTTTATTTTTCACAGTTGTTTCTCAATCATATCAATTCTGAGCCATTGTGTCTCATTTAAAGCAGTGACATTGCTATTATGAATTTGGAATTGAGCTCTGCCATTTTGTGTACACAGAGTTAAAAAAAAAAAAAAAGTGTTTAGTAAATCTGCCTTTCTTCAATCATATCAATTCTGAGCCATTGTGACTCATTTAAAGATGCGATATTGCTATTATGAATTTAGATTTGAGCTCTGCCATTTTCCTTTGTGTACACAGAACTAAAAAAGTAATTAGTAAATCTGCCTTTTTTTTTAAATCCCCAGTTACCAACCCAGCGACATCCTTTAACCCCCTAGCGTTTTAATTCCATCCAAATTTCCATGCAAAAAGCGTTCTAATTTTTTCATGGAAATTTATTTTACATTGTAGGATATAATTTTTAGGCATAACTCCCCAAATTATGTCCAATAGTGATAAATTTAATTATTTTAATAAACTTAAAAAAAATTGTTAAAAATGTAATAAAAGTGTACAGTAGCTTATATAAGATATATAATTATATATATATATATATATATATATATATGAAGATTTCTTTGTATTTGACTCGTATTGAGTCACAGGAAACCCCGTTGATCTTGGCTCTTCACTTTGCGGCTGGAGATCGGGGGGAGAAAACATGTCCCCAGGACCTGCGGGAACCAGAAGGACGACGGGGGATGACAACAGAGAAAGGTGTTTTTTTTTTAGCTTTAAGCAACCGTGTGTGACATGGTAATATGGCTTTTGGTATCTAAAATCCACCCCGAGTCACACTCAGGATTACCGCTAGGGGGGTTATACATGCTCAGATCTGATCTTTTTGCTATTAATATATTTAAAAAAAAATTTGGGGTTTGCCTTACTTTCCTTTGCAATCTGACTTTCATTTTGAAGTTTTGAACATTTTGTCTCTTGTTATATTCTTTATTTTTCAAACGATGAAGGTGATCCTTCACTTTTTAAATTTTTGGAATGCCCTTTTCTTGTTCCTTATGGCTTTTTTGACATCAGCTGTGAGCCACATAGGTTTAAACTTTTTAGCCTCTTAAACTTATTACCCATTGGAATATATTTTTCAGTTTGCTTTTGTAGAACAGACTTGAAAGATTCCCATTTCTGTTCTGTGTTGAAGACAATACTTTCTCCCAGTCAAAGTCACAGAGAGCCGCCCTTAATAATGGAAAACTTGCTCCCTTAAAATTAATTGTTTTTCTCTTTCCTGTTTGTGTTTCCTGTTTACAGCTTACACTAAATGAAATCATATTATGGTCACTGATACCCAGATTCTTTTATTTGTACATTTGTTTTAAGCTCTGCATTGTTAGAAAGAACTAGGTCCAGCAGTGTATCATTTCTAGTTGGGGCTTTTATAAACTGTACCATAAAATTATCTATCTATTATTATCTATTAATAAATTCACAAATTTCCTCCCTTTTGCTGTTCCTGTAGTGCCATTACTCCAATCAATGTCAGGGTAGTTGAAATATCCCATGATTAAAACACTTCCAATTTTGCTGCTTTTTCTATCTGTGCTATTAATTGATTTTCTAAAAAAAAAAAAAAAAAAAAAAAAAAAAAAAAAAAAAAAAATTTTAAATCTGGTCGAAGTTTGCTGTGGTGTCTGATGATTATCAAAACTAATTTTTTGTTGACCTGTGTAATTTATACATTCTTTCAGAGATCAATTCACCACCATCCAACCATCGCACATATCGTCTTAACGCTATTCTCTAACTCTGTCCTATTGCGTTTTCTATCTGGGATATGTTTATTTCCCTAGTGGTTGAACTTGATGGATTTACGTCTTTTTTTCAATCTAACCTACTATGTAACTATGTACCCATCCAACCATCGTACATATCTTTTTAACTCTAATGTTGCTTTCATTCTTCACACTCACCTGAATACCAACAAGTAAGCCATCTAATTTTTTTTAATATAATTGCAACCATATCAATATAACAGTTTTAAACATGTATTGTACTGTATGAATCTCTTTCTTTAGAATTACTTACCTTGTCAATTACCTTACTAATGGATTAGCTTGTCAATAACTTACTAACGGATTGGCCCCCTTATACTGTGCCCTTTCATACTGGTCATTTACATCTGCCTGCTGTCACGACGATCCTTCGTATGGCGTCTACATGTGGGACCCCATATGAAGGATCGCTAGGACAGCAGGCAGATGTAAATGACCAGCATGAAAGGACACGGTAAAAGGGTAGATTGAAGGTAGAAGCCGATACAAGAATATGCTATTGACACTTTGGTATAAATGATGAAAAACACGGAAAGGAGTTCAGAGTAGTTAAGTAAAAAGTTGATAAAGATGATAAACATGGATCATGGCATGGAAGATTACTACTGACTTCTGAGAATAATTGATCATTACCTGAGAAATATTCCAAGTGCTGCTGTCCCTGCTCGGTACCACCCAGTATGGGTGAGGTCCCATGTGTAAGAAACCTCAGATGTCCCTGTTTTCTTTGTTTTGGTGATAATCATATGGAAGCATTTAGTTACATGAAAAAAAAGAACCAAGGAATAGTACTTTTTTTAAGAGGACAGCAGAAGACTGAATTGGTAAGGGCGCACATTTGGATATACCATAGCTATCACTTGCTCCAGGAAAATTTTCCCTATTCTGTTTTTTCATATGTATTTTCATTTAGGAGAAGCCTTTATTGGCCTGTAATTTTAGTGTGTTGGAAGTTGTGCACACACAAATCAGTCCCCCCAAATTACTGAGAAGTAGGCTGGAATATTTTTTTTTTTTTTTTTTTTGAATCGCGTGCCTTGTTTTTTTGTCTTCAGCTTCCCTTATCTCTTTAACAACTTTGTAATGTTTTTGGCCTCAGATACCAGGAATCTTATTTCCTCGCCTTAGACGAATAATGTTGGCATTTATGATGGAGCAATTTTAATTAAATTGTGCTAACATCTCAGAAGTCTAATGTCTTAATAAATCAGTGCATTTAATAACACCTGCTACATAAATAAATCAGTAGAACCTTTATGCAATAGGAATAAAAAGCTTAAAGATAGATTTCTCATATGTGACAATATCCTTTTTTTTTTTTTTGGACTTGTTTACTCTTTTAATCTTTTGCAGGCTGTGCTGAAGTCACTTCCTTGCTATGAGTCAGTGTGCAGTGACATCCTGGGTATACACTGGTACAGACTCCTGTATAGAGGTGAATGGAGATCTGTGCAGCCTGGGAGGAAGGAACAGGGCAGTCACTCTTCAAGAAGAAAAGGGTTTCCTCCTCTGCTTATTGTCCCTTGCTTTACAGCAATTCAGTTCCTGGTGAACATTTGATTATTTATATGAAAAAGGAAACACAAAACAACACAGAGTGGTTCAGTGGTTAGCACTCTGGCCTTTGCAGCGCTAGGTCCCAGGTTTACATCTCGGCCAGGGGACCATCTACATGGAGTTTGCAGGTTCTCCCTGTGTTTGCGTGGGTTTCCCTCCACATTCCAAAAACATGCAGTTAGGTTAATTGGCTTTCCCTCAAAATTGACTTTAGACTGTATAAAAGACATATGACTGAGGTAGGAACATTAGATTGTGAGCTCCTTTGAGGGACAGCTAGTGACATGACTTTGGACAGCGCTGCATACTATGTTGGGGCTATATATACATACTGTATACAAAAGATACAGAGTCTATGAATTTCTATCTGAAAAGAAGGTGAACACCCCCGGAAACCCATTGCCTAAAAAAAGATAATATTATGCGATGGTATGTGCTCCTGACCTAGAAAAGGGCTTAAAATGTAAATTTTTCATCCCTTACTTGTATGCCACCAACTATTCAGACTGTCTGGTATGCAAGCATGACAGTTGTGCTACAAAACTTTTAGGAATTGCGAATTACATAGGGTAGTATTTGTCATTCACAGTATGAATTGTACACAGCAGCAGACCAAACTTGAGACCTCCCAGGGCCTGCCTCCTTGCTGCCAGTGCTCATCAAATAGCATTCTTTAAATTAGCATGTATTCAGCAAAGACAGTATCTTACTCAAAAGACTAGTGCCTAATAGAAAAAAACCTGCATATGATTTAAAACAGGTATTATTTTTAAATGTGTCAGGCTAAGTTAACACTTTGTGAACAGAATAGCTCCTGGAGCCTTTCCAGCAACTTGGCCGCACACTCAGCACATTTTACAGCAGACAACATCGAAGCGCTCACTGCCACTCCCATTCATTCTCTATGGGCTGCCACACGGGGATCAAAGGAAGAGGTAACTGCAACCTTCCCGCCAGTCTGAACATCACCTCACTGTGCAAATCAATCTGTTCTAAACAAAGTAATTCAGAATGGCTCTGAACCAATGTAATGTGTTACTGTGTATTGCAGTTCATGTTTTTCTTTGGACAAAACATTTTCACAGGTTGTTTCTGGTACAATCCAGTCTAATGTGAATGTTGCGCGTAAAATATGGTACACAGTAAAAAATGCCTAATGAATCTGGCCACAACCGATTACACAAATCTTAGATGAAATACACAAGCTGGCCTTTCACAACCATGGGACAGCAGCAATGTTGCCTCTACAGTATAAAGAACGATACATTATTTTCTTGAGCATTCATTAATATATAACAGTTTTAGAATTACATACAAGTCTATCATGCTGGTAAAACCATTATGTACCTGAATAATGTGTTAGGATGTTTTTTGTTTTGTTTTTTGTAATACAAAGCAATAAATCTCCATGCAGTCTCCTGCACCAAACACAAAAGGGTAAATGTAAAAAACTTAAAGGATATAACTGAGCCACTAAATGTATACTTGTGGAAATGAAACAGAACAGAGCTGGGTTTTAATTCATTCCTAGTGGATCTAAAACAAAATGTTTTTTATTAGCTACATTTAAAATACACCTAACTGCCACTTTATTAGGGACACCTTGCTAGTGACGAGTTGGATTCCCATGTGCCTTTAGAAGTGTCAATTTTATGGCATAGATTTACCAAGGTGTTGGGAAGCATTCCTCAATGTTGGTCCATACAGATATAATAGCGTCATGGAGTTGAATCTTGCATTACACCGTGTCCCAAAGGTGCTCTTCTGGATTAAGATCTGGTAATTGTGTAGGCCATTTCAGTTCAGTCAACTAATTGTCATGTTCAAGAGACCAGTTTGAGATGATTTGAGCGATGTGATATGGTGTATTATATTCTGGTGGAGGTAGCCATCAAAAGATGGGTACACTGTGGTCATAAAGGACAACTATGATCAAAAACAATTCTAGGGTAGGCTGAGGCATTTAAATGATGCTCACTTGGTACTAGGGGGCCCAAAGTATGCCAAGAAAATATCCCCCACACCAATATAATACCACCAGCAGTCTGAACTCATTCAGAATTGATTCAAGCTTTCATGTTGGTAACCACAAATGTTCACCCTACCATCTGAATGCCACTGCAGCAATTTTTCCATTCCACTCTTGTCCAGGTATGCCCATTATAGCCTTAGGTATCCATTCTTACCGACCGGAGCTCTTCTGTAACCCATCTGCTTCAAAGTTCAATGTGTTGTGCATTCTGGGATGCTCTTCTGCATACCCCCAATGGGTTACCGAGTTACTTCTGCCCCACTATTAGATCAAACCAATCCAGCCATTCTCCTCTGACCTTTGGCTTCAAAAAGGCATTTTCTCTCAGAGAACTGTCCCGCAAAAGGAAAAATATCCAGTGAGCTGCATTCTTTGTAAACCTTGGAAATGATGGTGCATAATAATCCATAAAGATCAGTAGTTTCTGAAATTCACCAGCCCACCTGGCAGCAAAAACACTTAAATCACCTTTCGTCCCTATTCTTATGTTCAGTTTGAACATCAGCAGGTCATCATGACAATGTCTACATGCCTAAATGCCTAAAAAGTGTCTTGACAGTATATAGTAGTAGCAACAATATGTCTGCATGATTGTACATTAAGAACATGTAACCGATTTCATAAAAACAGAAAAAAAATTAGGAAAAATCTTTATTCTGTGCAAGCAAAGTCATTACTCTGTACAGATAAAAGTGTTGTATTAAGTTTATATGCAAAACAATCCAGTTAAACTATGATACTAGTAAGGGAGCAGTTTGCTAGCGACAAATACCAGTCCAGCAGCATTACATTACATGATATGGTAAGAATATAAAGATGCTGCTAATGTTACTATACGACTGTAGATTTGTAGGAATGCTTGGTCTGTTCACTGTCACACTCAGGAACAGAGCTATCTGAACAGATTGGAGGTCTACATTTCCAACATGATTTCCTGGTTGGAATGAAATCGGAGCAGAGGCATTTCTCTGAAATAAAAAGGTGCAAACATGGCACAGCAAGTAAACAGCAGGCACATTTAAGGAACATACATTTTGTTCTGTATGAATGACTTCACTGTGTTCTAAATACAATGTAAGCAAGATAATTAGAATGATATATAATCCAACATGTTACACTACGCTTTGTGCAGTGAAAACAATCTGTCAAGAAAGCTTCATAAAGCTGAATATTGTAGTGGCCAAAGAAACATATCATGATTTCTCCATAGCACTTTGTAAAGGAATTTCTTGGCCTTTTCATTAGATGCACCAAGATCCCTCTCATATTTGCGACCTGTAATTTTGTAAAACTGACCAGAAAAATAAGGTAAACTGCATTTTGTCAACAAGCAAAAATGATCCACTGGGTAGACTAAATTTGTGCATGCATGTATGCACAGAAGATTGCAAACAGACTAGTACCCTGTTTCCCCGATGATAAGACACTGTCTTATTTTTTTTTGAAGGCCAAAATATGCTCTAGGGCTTATTTTCAGGGGGATGCCTTATTTACCCATGAAGAAGACTACAGCCATTCATGTCCACTTCTGATCAATCTGTGCCAATCATTGTCCCCTTCTGATCACTCATGTGCAATTCAAATTCCCTTTCTGATCACTCATGTGCAATTCAAATTCCCTTTCTGATCATCTTGTGTCATTCAAACTCCCCTTCTGATCACTCTGTCATTCAAATTCCCCTTCTGATTACGCTGTGCTTTTTTTCTATTGCACGGCAGTTAGGACAGGGGAACAGCAGGTGGCGCTGTGCCGGCTTCTTTCGCTTTGCTTTACAGACAGGAGAAAACACGATGCTGGCAGAGGAGAGAAGAGAGACGCTGCAGCCAGACACACGCAGGATCGGGTATCGGGTGAGTATAATATTTTAATTATTTTTTTTGGGTGGCTTATTTGCGGGGGGGGGGCTTATTTTTCATTTTAACATGAAAAGGGGGGGCTGTCTTATTTGATGGCCCTGCCTTATCATCGGGGAAACACGGTAATGACGGGACGGTGCTCGTCAATGCAATAAAGAGTTGCCTTCTTGCAATTTCATATTTTACAGGTTTAGTTCTGCTTCAAGTCTGACAGGCAAAGAAATCAGCAAGGTGATTTGCACATACATATCCATATTACATTTTAAAAACTGGATGGTCTGAGTTTATGAATGGAACCCTCGGCTTTTTTAGCTTTTTGGTGCAAAGGACACCTGATCAGAGAGAAGAAAGTGAGAAGAGAACACAACACACCTTTGTTTCCCGTTTACTTGTATACACACACACCTTAACAGAAGGTGATTTAAGAGAAGGCAAACAGAGAGGCAGGCCTCTGTAAACCATATTCAGAGGTCTTAAAACACTGTACTTCCTGAAATCATCACACAATCCATTAAACAGACAATTATTCAGAACCATGTAATGGTCAACCACGACTGAGTGGGGATCTGATCCACGTTTATTCTTCTGCATGGGGTTCAAAGGCCAATGAGTAAGAACTTCTGAGCCTTTTTATTATTATATTATTATTATACAGTATTTATATAGCGCCATCATATTACGCAGCGCTGTACAAAGTTCATAGTCGTGTCACTAACTGTCCCTCAAAGGAGCTCACAACCTAATGTCCCTACTATAGTCATATGTGGTTAATGTAGTCTAAGGTCAATTTAGGGGGAAGACAATTAACTTAACTGCATGTTTTTGGGATGTGGGAGGAAACCAGAGTACCTGGAGGAAACCCACGCAAACACGGGGAGAACCTGCAAACTCCATGCAGATAGTGTCCTGGGTGGGATTTGAACCTAGGACCTAGCGCTGCAAAGGCTGGAGTGCTAACCCCTGAGCCACCGTGCAGCCTTGTGGATAGATATCTTTATACATTATTTAAATAATGCTTATGATACATTGGCTTGTCCAAATCATTTTTATACTACAATATTACTCAAAATTGGTGCATATATGTTGCATTATAAACTCTTTAGTATTTAAAAGCTACCTGTTAGGAAACTAGAATCCAAAAACTTTTCTTTGGCGATAAGTGTGGAAAATCTGTTTTAGAAAAATATTCGTCCTGGTGACTAACAATTTAAGGCACTGTCCCCCCCCCCCCCCGTCAATTTTAGCCAGCGCAGCACCCAGCACTTTTCAGCCACCACCCGGCTGTTTTTGGGTGATTACTGAAGAGTTGGGTCACAATACAGGGGCCTGTCACCTGTCTACAATTTCTTCCCACCCAGCTTAAAACAAACTCTGGGTTCAACACTGCTTTAGGGGTTTGTAATTTCTCCGTTCCCTGGAGTTCCTATTGATTCCCCCTGACGAGGAAACTGTGTAGAGGGTATTGATAAAAATTGGGCGGCACTATGAAACATTACAGTGCTTTCCAAAATCCAAAGGAATGTCCAGTAGACAAAATTTTACAAGCTGATTCTTAAACTTTAGACAGGAAGATGTTTGCACAAGTTATGGCCTACCCAGTATTTACTGGCATCTTGATGTCTACCCTCGCCTAGGCTCTGTGGAAGCCAGGGTAAAGGTTACTAAATTTTATACAGTGTTTTGCCCTGGAGGTTTGGTTTTAATATTTTGCAGAAATATTTCCATAGAGGGAAAGAAGACGTATAAATAGGTGGATGTTGGATTTGTGGTGCTTTAATCTTATAAAAATAAACTGTACAATTTCCTATAGTTTTATAAACATTTAAAAATACAAAAAAAAACAAAGCAAAACATTTTTAGGTCCAATGGAATCCAAAAATGACCAGTCACAGTTAAAATAGGGATAGCTTTTTTTACGTCAGAGCTTAGTGAACTGAGCCCATGACCTTTAAATGGTTTATAACAAAGATGATTGCGATAAAAATGCCATCATAAAAACTTCTCAATTGTCCTGGAGTTTAGGTCTCGGTAAAAGTGTACCAACATCGAAAATGCCCCACCACCCAACCAAGGTTTGCATAAAGTAAGAGAGTAAAACCAGTCAGTTTTTTTCTTGTTGTGCCCGCCTAACTGGTGATATTTTTCTTTACTTTTCATCGTAAGCAGGAGATCCCTCCTGGTGACAATGGTGACATTTTGCATTCCCCATAGCTTTGTGTCCTGCCGACTGTCAGAAAGAAGGTAAATCTTTCCAATGGGGACACAGACTACAATAAAAACATGACTGAGCTTCTGAGCTTTACCGCCTTAAGGAAATGTTCAAAACAGCCTAAAATTTGTGTAAGAATTGTATATATGAAATGTTGTATTTTGGAAATAATATTATATATATATATATTATATATAATAATATAATAAGGATCCATAGTAATACACAGCATTCCTGCAGTATATGGCCCCTTCTCAGATGGTATAATGGACTCACCACAATATAATTCTCCTAATAAGCAGACGCAAGCTTCCCGATATTTATGCGTTTGCTTTTACATGGGGAAGCTGTGGGCATTTGATGAGCTGCTGAATAAAATTAACGCAATTTCTTGTACGCAGTAATAATTTACTTTAATATTGAATTTCAGTCACAGTTCAAGTTTTTATACAGAAAAAAATACATCATTTTTATATCTATTTATTAAATGCTGTGAAGCATGTGCAAGGGTATGGAAAGAAGAACTATAGAAATGTCCGACGAGATTAATGTTCTGAATCCTGCAGAGCAGATACTTTACATTCTCCTAGGGTTTGGCTATACACAACAACAGATTTCATAATAAAATAGCACCGTCCGCCCGGGTGACAAGTGCTCAGCATGGAAAATTCTGCGGCTGGTTGTAGCACAAACTACAAGTTCTGCATAAGTAAGAATACAATACAGGTAACATAGGAAGTGCACAGAATCTCACCACTCCCATACACACCACAAAGACGTACAACCAACAGAAAAAAAAAGATCATATAGTACATAAAACGAAAAGCGCAGAGAATGACTCATTTTAAATAAATCCTTCTGACACGGAAACACAAAAGCAAGGGGGAGACGTTTAACAATCAGGCATACCTAGATATGTGAAAGGCTGCACAAGTCATACTGCAATCAGTACAGCAATGATTAAACGAATGCAGCCCAGATTACAGACACAATCAGATGAGAACTTAGAATAGAGCGGTAATGATTTACACCTAGAAGTGAGCTCATCGCCTTCAGCATTACACCAATGATGTCATCTCCAAGACTTGTTTAAACACCAGCTTGGGACATCATGCCCTCCTCACATCAACTACACACAGGAAGTGGAGGGGTGGGGGATTTTTGTTTCCTTAAACAAAGCCAATGCAGACTTATATTTTTATGACAATAGTATATATAATATATCCAAGGCGCTGCAGACAAACAAATAAACTTCGGGATACCACCATAAGAAAGCGGCTAGGTGTGGGTAACTATTATTGTATCAGATTGTTTATACTTTAGTATATGCTGGAATGATCATGGGATCCCAGAAATATCAGACATAGGTGTGCTGGCCAGGTACAGGGTGTCATTCCAGGTATTGCTATAAATCTGTGCCTAGCACAGGGATCCTGCATGACAATCAGATATAAAGCTATGATGCTGGGGTCATGTGTCTGGGTGTATGCCATGGCATGGACACCGCATCATGTCTGCATAGCAATGCGGCACCCCGCCAGCCTTACTGACCTTCCTTCAGACTTTTCTGGCATTCCTTTTCTTTCAACGCATCCAAATCCCCTGCAGAGAGAATCTCTGACAAGCCAGGCTGCTTTTTACTGCTATCAATCATGGTGAGATCCGTGGGACGTGTCAGCCCCGTGCAGACAAAGCTTGGGCACGGGAAATCCTTGCTGGGACAGCCGGCGGACACATCACATATCCGAGCCGAGGAAGAAAGCCATGGAGCTGCCTTACATTGCACATGCGCATTGCACACTGCATTCTCCCACACAGAGCTGTGCAGACAGCACAGGGCTCCGCCCCTTCGCCCGGGAGCGCCACGCCCACCAGCAGGGTTCACATTATAATGGCCAGCCCTGAGCGAATCATCCATCCAGCAGACACTGAGCGAATCATCCATCCAGCAGACACTGCCAGGACAACACACGATTGTCAACGCTGTCAGCAAACATTCTCATTCAAGCAGTTGGCAACTGACAGTTTGCTATTAAAAAAAAAAACTCCCTGAACACGATTTGTTAAAAAAAAGCCTATCCCCATCCCAGAGGGAAGTCAGGATTCATTGCCATCCATAACAAGGTGCTAAGCATGGGAAGTCATTGCCATCCATAACAAGGTGCTAATGCGGAGCATGGGAAGTATCCATAGAGCCAAAACTGGAGTCTCAACATGCAGGAAGTCATGGACAAGCCCAAATTCAATGGCGGGATACCTCATCGTCATTTCTGGATGACCCAGCCAAACAATGCGACAAAACGTGCCAAACATCGCTTCTTATCCAATGCAAAAAACTACACCAGGTCCCACTACACAGAAGTAATATTAAAGAACTTTGCCCAATGCCCATCATAATGTACGAATAGTGGCAATACAGCTGGCTGTCCAGAATGATGAATGCAAAATGGATCTATGGGAACGGCCTAAAGCCTGGATTCACCACATGCAGCTAGGACAAGAGTCCCTCACCTATCAAGCCTTGGATGAAATGATAAAACGTCTATAATAGAAGAACAATACATTATTTAAACCAGAACTCCAACCACAAAAGACAATAGGAATAACCCATTACAAGATAAAAAACAGGACCTTAGTCTGATGGACAACATCATTCAACTCACTTCCCAGCGCCCAGGGCAACCATGCTGGACCCAAATCTGGGGTAAAAGAGGCGACACATCCAACCACGTCAACCTGCGGACATCCTCCAGCAGCATGCATCTTCCCAACACAAAATTATTATCTCCTCATGCTGCTTTTACCTCTTGTATATCAGCTGTACAAGGACTGAAAATGGCTGAAAAAACTCACATCCTACCACTTGCATTTAAAAGTTACATAAAATGACATATTGATGATGACAAAGTGCAGCAATAATGCTACAACATTCCTGCAATCTTTGTATTGCAGCTCATGTGTAAGTAATGCATTACAATTTGATTGTTTATATAAAATTTAACTAAAAAAATCAGCCCTAGCCACAAGCTGATTGGCTGCTCAAGTTGCATGTCAACTTCCCACCAGTTTGGGTGCAATAACTATCATGCAGAACCACAAATTCCTCAGTCACAATGTTACAGTAGCAATTTGAAATACTGAACCCGATAGGTCAGATACTGCTGAGAGAATAGCATGTTCCTGTATGTTGCAAAAGGACAACATAAAACAATCTTTCTGCATATTCCATGCATGCTTCTGATGAAATCCCTATTGACATGTTCCCGATAACGTTACACATATAGATAAGTGATCTAAATAGCCATTAGGAACTGTACTCAGCTACTTAATGCCAGGAACACACATCAAAAATAGATTCTATCTATCTATATATATATATATGTGTGTATATATAAACATATCAGCTGTTTAGTTTTACCTACTCAAAGAATGCTGATGCCGCCAACACAGGAACGATTGCTTGCAGTCACATTGAAAAAGTTTTGGCTCTGCATGAGTGCTCTGTTGGAGGAACACTCACCCCCAAGACAGGAAGACAAGAAATGAAGTAGATGCTGTGGCAACATGTGAAGTAATCATGAAAGTAGAAATGTTGCAGTACAGGCTGTAAGAAACACGGGGGAGGAAGTCCACCCTACCGCACTTCTGTCCAAATTAGTTGAAGGCAGTTCCTGGGGAAGGATGACTTAACTATTTGCAGTTGAAAACATGCCATCATACTTTTTAATGCTTTTGTTGCATTATATGCTCATTTTATGAATATACATACTAACTCTTGATGTTATTAGACAATGAAAAATTAGCTTCACGGTGATTAAGTAATTTTTCTACCCAAGACCACCATCAGACATTTCTAGGCCATGCATACTAAGTAAACATCCTGGGCCCCTCTCTCCCATGTCTAGAAGTAATTGTTATTATAGTTACATAGTAAGTTAGGTTGAAAAAAGACATAAATCCATCAATTTCAACTTCTAGGGAAATTAACATATCCCAGATATAGAACCCTATAAAACATAGTTGGTCCAGAGGAAGGCAAAAAAAAACCCCGGTACAATTTGCTTCAACAGGGGAAAAAATCCTTCCTGATTCCATTCCTTATTCTCTGTTATCTTTACTTTAAAGCCTTAATCCCCAGTTATAATCTGTGTTTCTAGAAAAACATCCAGCTTTTTCTTAAAGCAATCTATAGTAGTTGCTGAAACTACCTCCTGAGGAAGCCGATTCCACATTATCACAGCCCTTACAGTGAAGAATCCCTTCCTTATCCGGAGCTTAAACTTCTTTTCCTCCAGATGCAAAGAGCGCCCCCTTGTGCTTTGTAATGATCTTACAGTGAATAATGGGGAAGAGAGTTCTCTATATGGACCATTTATATATTTATACAGAGTGATCATATCCCCCTTATACGTCTCTTCTCAAGGGAGAATAGATTCAGTTCAGCTAATCTCTCCTCATAGCGGAGCTCCTCCATTCCTTTTATTAGTTTAGTTGTCCTTCTCTGCACTCTCTCCAATCCCACAATGTGAACTGGGGCCCAAACCTGGACTGCATATTCCAGATGTGGTGTGACCAATGCTTTGTACAGGGGCAGGATTATGTCTCCATCTCTGCAGTCTATTCCTCTTTTATTACAAGAAATTACTTTACTAGCTTTATATATTGCAGCTTGGCATTGCATGCTGTTATTAAGTCTATGATCTACCAGAACCCCCAGATCCTTTTCCACTTCTGACTCCCCCAAATGTATTCCCCCTAGACAGTATACGGCATGCATGTTGTTACCCCCAAGTGCTTAAATCCAATACATTTATCTATATGAAATGTATTTTGCCACTTGGCTGCCCAATTATCCATTGATGCAGTCCAGAAGAACCCACTGTCCCCCACCAACCACAGCCCTGATTCTACTTTGAAAGTAGTTGTCAAAGCTATGCCAAGTAAACGCAGATTGATTTTACCTCTCATCCAATTTTTGGATCATAAAGGACTGACTGTTGAGTTTCCAAACAGATACAAGTAAACACTGATTAAAAAAAAAAAAAAAAGTCATGTCTTGTGTACAAATGACCAAGCAAATTCTATTAGGGACTCCCATCTGTCCTATGGTTTACCCCATCCATTATTACTTACAATCACAAGGGCAAGAAATTGTACATAAGTACCATGCTTTCAGATAATGGATTGGAAAATTGGTTGGACTGGTTGAATGAATGCAAAATTGGCAGCAGATCTGCTTGTGTGTTCTAGGCTTTAGATTACTACATTTAGACCAGGGGTCGGCAAACTCCAGTCTATAGGCCAGATAGGGCCTAGCCGGTAGTTCGTTCCGGCCTAACGCCCCCCTGGCTGATCTGGCCTAATGCGGGTTGCCAGCCGGATCGTCCAGGGGGCATTAGGAACTACCAAAGCCGCCTCCTTTGTTGTGGCTCCCCTATTTACCCCGGCACGCCTGATACTTCCACCACTGCGGTAATTAGGGAATGCTCCCTGAAGCCAAATCCCTCCCCTCCGCAATGCATACGGAGGCGAGGGAATTCACTTCAGGGGGCGTTCTCTGGTGGGGGTGGAGCCATTAGGGTGGGACTCCAGACTAGTGTGCTCCTGCCCACCCCTGAAATGGCCTAGTGGCCATAAAAGTTTGCCGACCCCTGATTTAGACGAACAGCTCAGCTTCATTAAATACTTTGTGTTAAGTTTTGGACAGAAAATAATTTGAGCCATTGTCAAGTTAATTTTTCTTTCCTGTCCTGGTCTGCACCTAACCCCTATTATTTCTTGTATGTGGAATACAGAATTATCAAAGATGGTAACGGTTCCTCAGCTAAAATTTTCTATAGTTAGATTTCAATTCTGCCCAGGGGAAGGAATCCTTCAATAGCATCTGTCGACATACACATATTTGCCAGCACCACCTCTTTTACACAATTTCTTTGTTTTAATGGTCCAAACCTAGAAGTGCAAAGAGTATATAAAATATAAGTTAAAGATTTTATGCAGCAACAGCTAGCTTTGTACTTTACAGTCACTAAACAACCTGTGAACCTTTGATCCTAGCAGAGCTTACCATGGCCAAGTACCAGCAACTGTTATGTGGGAGGTGAAGGGGAACCAAATGCTCCCCTATACCTAAAAATATTAGGTAGTTCTAATTGCTCCTGGCAAATGGAAAATGAAAAGAAGGAAAGTATGGGCTTTTTATGGCCAGACATTAAGTGGACCTGTTACAAATTCAGAATGCCTAACTCCTTTAATATTTCACTATGAGCAAATCAGGACATGCATTTTCATCGTCTGTTTACTGGAAAACAATGTAGGTTGCTGCAACTTTTTCTTAGTTGTTCTTCATTTGAGTACAATGAGAAAAGTCTAATTTTATAACTTATACACCACCTTACAAAATTCCTTGAATCCTTGAAAAACAAAATTGCCAAAAGGCATATAAATCTGTAATACCTAATCTGTACATAGTATTTCCATCTTCACCATTTTTATACCTTCTGATTTTTTATAGATGGAAGACAAAAGGCAAATCTAGGACAGTTAAAACAAGTAAATATTTTTTAAAAAAAAGTTTCCGAAGTGAATGTACCAGAGAAAAACGCAGGCAAATATTGACGGATTTTACCAGAAAATAACAGGTGAGAAGTCATCTTTACCTATAAACCTATTAGTCCCACATAGCAACCCCTTTTTCCTGAAGGATAAAACAAAGCAACCTGAATTTCCAGCAAGCTGGATATAAGTTTATTCCATGTAAATTTACTATCACCATGCTGTAACTCCTACACCTCCCTAATGTAAGGTAAGCTCCAACAGATTACATGGTGTGCAGATAGGCCATATATTGCAATCCTTAAAGAGGAACTTAAGTTTTACTTTTAAAAATGCACATGCAGCCAGGGCATTATTGCAGAAAGGGACAGGTGATGTCCCTTCTGTAAAAAATACCCTCTACCTGCCGCTCTGGGAAACTCCCAAAAAAGCTGGGCTGTGCATAAGCAGCTTAGCATTGGTTTCCAGAATAATTGGTGATTCCAGCTTCCCCTGCGCATGCCAAGAATACACAAACTCCTGTGCAGTCACCCTGGCCTTCGTCAAGATGGTGGAAGATCGTATTCAGTAAGAGAAGGAAGAAGATGGCAGTGCCCTGTGACGGAACAGGTAAGTATAGTGTTTAGTGCCACTTTAAAGTAACCCTGTTGGTGGTAAACATGAAATTTCCACCATCTTACCACATGTAAAGTTGTATATTTACTGGTTCGGTAGATAGTTAGTGAATACTTCTTACAAAGCTCTGTGTGCTGTTGCAATCTAACACTTTTAGGTGAGCTGTACAAGGTATCGGTTGCTGAGTACTATAGTTCCTTACACTATCCCCTTCATTACTTTAAATTGTTGATAGGGGAAGGAGAAGGTTCAGGAGGATCCAGTGTCCATTAAGAGGACACGATATTCAACACAAACACATAAAATGTATTCTTTCACAAGGAGGCTTGTAAATTGCTTAAACTTACAACTGGGCTACTTTAAACTGGTCTTATATACAATCTGCTTTAAAATCTCTATATAAAATCAGTTTCATACAGACTAGTAGTGACTAGTTGAGTGGCAATGTCCATTTTTACAGTCGAAAAACCATAATCTATCTAGTGGCTTAACAAGGGGGAGGCTTCCCTAAACTCGGTATACCTGAAGCCGCTATCTCTACCGAGAAGTAGCATAACAAACTTCACTCACCTATATGCTGGAAGATATACCACATCATTCAAGTTGCAACTTAACTCTGACCAGTGGCACCCTTTGCAGAGTTTGGAGGATATCCTTCACCACCAGCCAGGTTTTAGTGCTGGCCCTGGACAGTGAACTCTTCCCGCATACCAGGCTATTTACAGGCTGGATCAGACAAAATGCTTACTTCTTTCTCATTTCCATAAATGCTGTTATTGATCTCTGCTCTAGGTTTTGCACTTCCTTCCTTTTCTGCCTAGGTCCTCAAACTATACAGTTATTTGTGACTCTGATATTGTACAATATCACTGTAATTAGTGTGACAAACTACGGTGTTGATTATGTCATTTTCTTTAGCAATATAGTCCTAGGTTCAAACCCTGGCCAATGCACCATCTGCAAGGAGTTTGTGTGTTCTCCCCATGTTTGCGTGGCTTTCCTGTGGGCACTTTGATTTCTTCCCACATCCCAAAATCATGCACTTGTTTTTTTTGGCTTGCCTTTAGACCGTGTTAATGACATACGACTATGTTAGGGACAATAGATTGTGAGCCCCTTGAGGAACAGTTGATGATATGACATTGGACTTTGTAAAACTCTGTGATATGTCCGCACTAAATACAAGTTAATAATAATAATTAGGCAGATAAAGGAGCAACGCTCTTTATTGTCACATCTATGTTATAAGTGTTCTTTACAGCTAAGTGAGAACTGTACCTGAAAAATAAGTATGCACTATAATAAAGCAGAAGTAGATCAGCCTCTGTTTTTGCTATGCCTTTAAAATCTTCATTAATTCATGTCTGTACAGATATACAGAGAGGAAAGAAGGAAAGGGTAGATTATGTGTTTTCTACTTCCTCCCTAATGTTTGCTCACTCCCCCACACCATCTTCTGTGGGAAAATAGCTTCTGAGATAGAAAAAGACTGCATTGGAGAGAACATTACATGATCAGCAAGATTACTGCCCTGTGAGTGAGTCCCCATTAACCCCTCTGTCATTATAATTGGCAGCAATTTAGTGTCTGGCCAGCAATGGACACAAACTTACCATCCATGTCTCAAGTTATACAGTTTGAGAGCATACAGCAAGTCTAAGGAATACATATTGTATATGTTAACAATTATACTTCTAAAAACAATTAAAAGCTCCCCTCCTAAGGTGTTTGGCCCTATTTCATTCCTCTTCATATTAGATCATGCCTGCACAAGACATAGTAAAAGCTGTTCTTAGCATTCCATCTGGAACATGAATGTGCATGTTTCTGTCACGTTTTGCAGAATATCAGGACCATACTGGTTTGGGTATTGGTGATTACCTTTCTAACTGCTTTTCCTGTGCATCCAATTCCAAGGAAAACTTGCCCAAGGTATATTACTTCTGTTGGCAGTACTATACGAAAATAACATAAGGAATGGTTGTCCGCCTGCGACTCTGGCCAATACATTATTTAAAACTCTACTGTAGGCAGAATAAATCTATATAAATGAATCTGTAATAAATGAAACCAAAGGTTCCTCTATAGGAGTCCAAATGAGCCCCACATTCAGGTACTATGTGATTTACAAGTAAACTGAACTAAATCCTTTTTTATTTGTGTCCCGCACACTACCCCTCCCAGACACTGCAGCTTATAATGGAAGGGTTGCAGTAACCACAATACTGCCAATCCAGAAAACAATAAGTAGCTGTAGGTGTGCCATCACATCACAGTGTCATCTTGGCTCCTGTAGAAGCTGGACAGTATCATTGCCACGCTATCACAGGAAGCTGCAAGAGATGGAATTTACTGGCACGATCAGTAGGTATTTATGGGAGTTTACAAGGGGTACTGTAAGTACAAGATGATGGGAAACAAGGGGAAAACTAAGTGCATTTTAATGCATTTACATGTTTATTTATAGGTAAGCAGACCAGGAGCCTACATACAGCAAGTGTTATTTGTAAAATAAAAATAAAGGAAAATAAAAGCTAGAAAATGAAGAACTAATGCAGTCACCACATCAGAAGACTGTTATCTGTGATCAATTACATGTTTGGCTTTGAGGTAATAACTTCATTTATATTCAGCTTCCCAGCCACACTTCCAGGATTCAGCAAAGAGGATTGTTGTACACAAGCATTATTGTCGGATATTCCATATTATCTGATCATTTTGTCCAAAGCCAGATACATGAATGAAACTTTCATAGCTGGAGACTATTTTTAGGCAAAGTAGAAGGTGCAGTACAGATAGCGTTGTATTCACCAATGGAGAGGGAACTAAATAATGTTGGGGACAACATTCAGGAACAACCGCTATGCAAGTCCAGAGAGAGAGCACAACCGGGTACCGCTGGTCTTCCCCCTCCCCTCTTCATAGAAGAAAACAGTTGCATTGTGTACAGCATTTGTTCATTCATTTATCACTGGAAATGTTCATGAAAGATTGTTTCCAGCGACAAAATTCTTATGTGTGTAAATAGCCATAAGCAACAAAAACCTAACATTTGTACACAGCCTAATACATGGAACAGAAGACAAAATGTCATTTACATTTTAAAACATTTTTACCTTTAATTTTATTTCCTTCTTTAATTTGTCAGCTAATTAAAATAGTTTTTAATTAGTTTTTTTTTTAATTTTTTATACCAACTGTAGCTTGTACTTTTGGTATTAGATTACTCTGCTTAATATACATTACTGTACCTTTGCCTTGGGAGATAGCTGCAAAATAATGTGTTGGCAACAATATTTGTACTTTACATTACTTTATTTTTATTCCTGGAGAGTTTACCAGCAGTCGAAATTAGACTGAAGAGACTCTGCAAAACCGATTTACACAAGAAGGCCTTCTTCCATGTGTTATGGTTTTGTAGGCCCCTGTAAAACTCTACACTGCCATTACTGTTTCATTTTTAAAGGCAGTCTCCTACATCATCTCAGGTATTTGTACCCTATCAAGGGCAGGGGATCTACGAGAATTCTAAACAAAACACAGCCCGCATGCATGTCCCTGCAGCCCCATGGTATGCAAAGCATGCTACCTTATCTGAGCTGTCAGCAGGAACTAGCCTGCACCAACAAGGGAACACTGTGGGAGAGACATGCTGTACAGATAGAACAAAGAATATATCGTGCAAATGTCAAACTCAATTCAGAATGCCAGTACAAAAGTGATAACTTGGGAAATAGGGGGTGAAACATGTGGCTTTCAAATGGTTTTCAACTAACAGGACTAACTACCTCTATCAAGCTGGCATATTCAATACATTGGTAAATTCTCGCAGCAACACTAGAGAGCATAAGTACATTTTTGTCCTTTTTTATAAACTATGTATTTATTTTACAAAACTATGTACTGCTTTTGTGTATACTGCACAGAGAACAGAAGAGCAGCAGAGGGATATAAACAAATGTCAAAAGTGCCACAGGCATGACTGAATGACAAATATGTATCTGTGGCGGGACAGAAAGGGTTAGGTAAATATAGTGGGGGTGTCACTAAGAGAGAAGTGAACCAAAGGAACCCTGCCCACTTCAGGGTAAATCTATGCTTCAGGAAAGTCATCTGAAACAGGAAAAACAGAGTACGAGCTATCATTTTGGCAATTCTCCTCCTACGATCAGTATTTAGTGTGAGAATACATACACAAGCATCATAGGCCATGGACGGGTGACAAAAAGAGATTCAATACAAACAGAAACAGCCCCTGGGACTTAGAAAAATGTGATCTGGTCAAAAAGACAAGATTGTTAAAGAACTTTTAAAGAACAACAAGAAAAGAACATTTAGCAGAGACTACATTTCCAGTCAACAAAATCTTCACAATTTTCCAAACAAAAAAAAACTGCTTTTTGGATATAATCAAATCAATAAACAAAGAAAACAGAACAATTTTCAATTGTTTAGTGATTAGATATTATTTTACTTAGTTCTCCTAAAAACAGATTGGTAAGACAGTTGCGTATACAATATGCTTTTGTGCCATGTACTGCAGTGTTTAGCTTTGGAATTTTGTAGCAAATAAAAAACAAAAACAAGAAGTTGGAGTTATTGTATTGGTCATATAATAAAGTGTCCTTAGGCATGAACCCCCACTCCTCCCACATAACATAACAACTAAAATATTGCCTTAAAAGTGAACATCAGCCTGGCACAGTTGTACAGTATGTGATGTGAAGTGATGTGATGTGATGACGTGATGTTGTGCATTAGAACCTGCAGTGAAGCAAAGCCTGTTTTATTTCCTAGCTGGAGGACATCCAATATCACCTAGTACTTTCCAAACCAGCCTGACTATTGCCGGCCTGCCCCTTTTATTTACTGGATTCTTGTTATGTCAGTTAGGAAGGCCCAGCTTTACACATGGGCATCACCTAGGGCAGACTTTCCTGACCTTTTTAGCCAGGGGAAACCCTGAATTAGAATGCCAAAAAGAACACTGGTGTCAATAACAGCTAACCTGAGGCACAAATTGCTCAAGGAAACTGTAGCAAACCCTGGCTGAAAACACTGACAATGAGTGCTATGAATGCACATGCAGCCTGTCTAGGAACCACCGCTCCAGACTGACAGCAGTCCATGTAGACATTTGCAATATTTTGAGTAAGCTGTGCACAACACCCTCCTGGCCTCTCATGCCAGCCATAAAACGTTTGAGCTGCACAATCAGGCATTAACACTGGGTCTGAAAAAAAAACACCTTCTAGACTTTTTAAAAAACATTACTTAGTACAAGCTTTAATTGGAACTGCAAACTGGCATACAGGTTTGAGAGGTGAAGAGTGTGTAAGAAAATGTGGCCTCCATCAGTACCACAACATAGGAAGGTATAAACTTAGTCCAAAATAAAATACTTGCTATGTTCTCAGGAGTCTTTGATATGTGTTGGAGCGGGCTACCTGCAAAAATGAATTGTGGGAATGCTCAAAGGTACGCTCCTTCTAAGAACAACTTCAATGCCTTTCTAAAACCATTACCACATGGGAAATCCCTCAGACCCATTGTGTGTTGTCTTTTCAAATATTTATATAAAAGTGATACTCTCCCATGAATGTTATATGCTGGGAACTGTAATTGCACAGTACTGGAAATCAGAATCATCATGGCTAAAAACTGGTTCCTTGAAGTGAATAAGATAATGGAGCCAGAAAAAAGACCACATACCAATAAAGATCAATATGACATTTTTTCCAACTGGCTCTACTACAATTCTACAGCAGATTATGAGATCAATACACCACAATATGTGAGAGATTGTGGAAGTCTCATGAACTGTTTCCACTTTAAACTGTTTATTTCTGTTTCATCATTTCTGTTTTTTTGATGTGTCCTACCCGTTCATGTTTCTGCTGAAGACATTTAATTCCCCTTTACGGCAGGGATCGCATAAAAGGTGAGATATAAATGCCCAATGGCAACACTGGCAGTAATATTAACTTCAACCCCTCTTCTTCACAATTGGATGTATTTGGGGACCATCATTTGCTTATGACAAACAAGCTTAAGAACAATTTAACTACAATTTTTTAAAACAAAACATTTTCTTTTTAGTAACTTCTCATTTTTAGTTAGCTAATAGCTGGGGCTTTAAAGGACATCTTGTACAATCTTTCTGTTATCCCCCCAGTGATTTCACAGTGGTGCATCAGAGCCACTTTCTTTTGAAAGCATTCTTGCCAGGTTCACTTATTCTTTCACATTCCACCATTTTCATGAGAATTGCTGTGTTGTGTAAAAGTGCGGCTTCAGTGTGAAGAATGCTGAATGGAAGCTGAAGGTAAGTATTTCACCTACTAAGCAGCACAGGTAAATGGGGTGGGGTGAGAATTTATTTCAGGACAACTATACAAAAGGTTCACGTGTTTTCTAAAAAAGGTTGGTAAAATGTATAAGCCAGTAGAAAGCCTACAGAGGAATGGATTTTTTTTAGAAATGTTTCATGAAGAATAGTTGTGAAAATACTGGTCAAATGTCTAGTAGTGCATAAATTCCCAATGTTTAATGCTTGCCTAATGTTTAACATTTAGTTTTGATGTATTAGTTATGCATGTAGTATTAAGCTTACAGGTATCATACTTTTTTTAACTATGTAAATAGAATAATCTCCTGCAATCCTCTGCACTGCAGCATATGGGCTGGTTGCCTTGTACTGTCTTCATTTGCTTCCTTCCCGGATGTCAAGTCTTCAACCATCTTTATTGGTCAGGCCAGGCTGACAACTCCCACACGCATACTTTTATTTATTCCCAGCAAGCCCCGGGAGATGCTAGGATACACAGCATATCCTACACTGAGCTGTGCATCTTAGGTTACCCAGAAGTCAAGTTACAAGACATCAATATATATACCAATATATCTATCAATCAATATATATATATATCAGTATATAATCTTCCCTCCAATTATGGGACTCAGTACAAAGAGTTGCTACAAAGCTGCAGATCTTGCACATTTGTTTTTAACTAAACGTGGTTTGAAATATAAACAAAATCTTTTGTGAACCCCGATTGAAAAGTGAATTTGAAGTAGACAACTGAACAGCTTTTTCTGACAAATAATAGTGTATAATAAAGCCTAACATGTCAATAGTCAATTGATTACATAATGGCTTTATATCATTACAGCGGACCTAAAGTCCAATTTCTTACTTCACATAAAAGGGTAGACAACCCTAATATATTAAGTAAGAATATTTTTGTTGTTTTTTTTTTTTTTTTTTTGCAACAACCTTTTTTTAAAGTCTCTGTGGCGATTAAGACTGGGATATGCAGAATGGGAGTGCAGGGCTTCCCGGGATTTGTGACGTATGTATCCCTGGAGGTTCTGTGCTCCCAGCTTTTGGCTGCTCACAAAGAGCATTTTCCTTCACTGAAGGGAAAGAGATGACAATCTCACACATGCACAGCGAGATCGGAACTCTTTTACCCTTTTACAGCGCGCTACATCACCTGATCTCATGCCTGTGCAGTGCGAGATCGGGTGATGTACCCAGAAGAAGATGGCAGTGCCCGGCACTTCCTCTGTGCAGTGCCGAAGAAGAATTCCATGACGGCACGAGACCCGATCAAGGAAAGCTCCAGCGCCATCGAGGGATCTGTGGAAAGTGTGATTTTTTTATTTTTCAGTTTAGTTCCGCTTTAACAAGACACCATCAAAACATGCATGTTGTTTAAGGGGTCTAAGATTATTGCATAACCATATATATGTTTAAACATATTCACAAAATACCCTGACTTGTCCTTCTCTCATTTACATTTTAGCTGAAGAAAACAATCAGAACACCAGAGGGGTTGTGTGGTCTTTGAAGGTGGTGTACATGTTTGAGCTGGATAGACAGAAACTCCATTGGAAGAGAAGACAACTCTATATATATAGCTTGACAGAGAAACCTATTTCCCACACCCTCCCTCTGTACGGACAGTCCATCTTCACGGTCTGTGGACATTAACTCATTTCTATGATAAATGGACATTTCACAACATACACTGCATAATAGTGCTAGTTAGTTGATCAAAATACAGGAATCTACATTCCTATGCTGCTAATGAGTAGACCTGCACCAACAAGCATATGCCCTGTGGTGAGATGAACAAAGGCATGCACTCAGTATCCGGATACTGTCTGCACAGGGAAGAGAAGGCTGTAGAAATCTTGGATACCAAGATATTGCTACGATTTATAAAAATGTATTTGAGTATACATAAAGACAATAACATTTAATTTTAAATTATAAACCATGATATCCAATACTGTTCATAGCTGGACAACTGCATATGACACATGTGATGGCTGCATTTGCATTTTGGTCTCTTCTAATTTGAAGCTCTTAGTCAATTTAGGAATTTAATCCGGTTATGTTTCCCTATATCATTTTGCAGTGTTGTAGTTTGGAAAATGTTATCTAAGCCTTTTATTTTTTCAGAGTTTGAAAATGTAACTTTATTGGGTGTTTTGTCTCCTGAAACATTTTATGGTCTCTTTTTACAAAACAGGGAATCTCTGACATTTCCCTGTGGGAATCAATTAGTGCCACTGAAACACATGGACCTGGAAGATTCGCAGAAGGGGATGTTTTAGAGAATGTTCTACTCCCTGTTGCAACATATATAGGAAAACCCTGCGAGGTTAAATTGTTAAATGCAGATAAATATGTATATATACACACATACAGTATACACGTACACATACACAGTTGAAACTGCAGTTATGACTATAACCAGATTGTAATTTATGTGTGCAAATCAGCGATTAATCTTCCACTCTGAGTGGAACCAATCTTTTTAAATACTGCCAATATACCACCAATACATAATATTTATAAAAATTAAATAAAAGCGAACGTTCATAAAACATTTTCAAACGTTAAGCAGTGCTAAGTTTTCTATATTTTCCTGGAAAGCTCTTCAAAGCATTTTACAAAAACTGATTTTCTGGAATTCTAATTAGAAATTCTGGATTTCTCAACAAGGATTCCATGGAAGCTTGGAGTTCCTCCAGAGATTGTTTAAGGTTCCTTCAGCAATTAGAAATGTATGCATCTCAGGTCTGTTACCACTGACACAAATGATCTTTTAGGCTAACTGTAAAGATGGTATTCTTCCCAGTATCCAGCAATGCATTCAGCATAATGAATACTAAGCTAGAGTACTCTGACCTGTGGATATCACTGTTAGAGATCCCCCAACCATAACACCATATTAGCAGTGATAACCCAGGGGCATGCCTAAGGAAACTGGTGGTTCTTGTGTTAGTTCTGTAGGAGGCAATTGCAATTGAGATTCTGTTGATACTAACTTTTTTTTGGAAAATAACTTTGTATAGACTACTAACTAGACCACAAACCCGTGTTCCCCCAAGCCCCTTTTAGCCAGGTGCATCACCCGGCATTTCTTCGGTGACCACCTGGCTGTTATGGGTGGTTACTGAAAAGTTAGGTCATAATATAGTAGCTGCCATTCACTTTCCTACCAAATTCCTACCAAAGTGTTTATTGCTGTTGTGTTCTTAATATAGAAACCTTTCCTTATGTCCTCAATAGAGCCATAATTTGATAGAGGTCCCCAAAGTTTAGGCGGAGAAATGATGCGTAAGGCCAACTATATTATAAGCATAAAACAAGTGCTAACAGCACATTTCTGTATTTCCCAGTAACTAAAGTAGGGGAAGGATATTAAGCCTAATATTCCACACAATAAGCAGAAGCATTCGTCTGCTTTCTCAGTGTACTAAAAGTAAGTCCAAGCTGTGCAGGTAAGTATAACACTTAAAAAGGTGCTGAGGAAAAAAGTTTCACGAAAAGTATATTTGCTCTTAAAAGTCCTAATTTGAGAAACTTTGAAGGCCTGCTTCTTACTCCTAGGAAACAATCCTATAAACCTCTATATAGTTGGAGTGTGGAATGAAGATAAACATATTGTTTTTGAACAATATTAATTGGTTGATATGAGGCTGTAGCATTCCACCAGCTCTTTTTTTATCAATAATATTGTCTGGTCTTCTAACATGTGTAATCCTGCCAACATCCCCAATATACATTGAAGATTTTTTTTTGTACATGTTGTAGTGCTGATACACCTACTAGCTGTACCAATTACATCCCTGAGGAAGCGGACACAGTCTGCGAAACGCGTCGATCTCCTCAAGTGTAATGTGTACAATGTATCTAGCCCATGTATATAACAATGTTGATTAACTCTTCCTGAAACTTTGTATAAGGGAAGAGGCATGTATATTTTTTAACTGTTGTTTTTTAATGAAGGAAATAAAAGGTATATGATAACTTTTTATAAATCCACTGCGGTTAAAGTCCCATATTTTTCTTGTTCCTGTATTCTTCAATTACACCAGCTCTTCTTTAATCTGTAATCAGAACATTGATGTGGGCACTTGGATCCACTATACAAACGGGAAAATGCTTAGAAGGATATACTCCCAAACAGGAGACGATTAGCCAAAGCCAGCTTTAAAAGCTTTAGCAGATGTACAGTCTATGTAGAGAGGAGGTGTCGCCCAGGTCTTTTACAAATATTTAATATGCATTCCTTTATCACATCCAACTACTTCATATATGTAAATCAATACAAAAAAAAACTAGCTGCAAAAGAAAATTTATGAAGAGTTTACAAAAAAAATTAAGAAAATGGTATACATTTCAGCAAAAGAAAACAAAAAAAAAAAAAAACTCTAGGCAAAGATAATCCTTTTTAGGTCAAAAAGTAACAAAGCATTGCTTAGAAATAAATAAAAGACAGCAACAGAAGCATCTTTCACAAGATCACAACAGCATGTATCAGTGTGATCCAAATATGTTTATAATCCATAATAAATGTCAGCTATGCTCCTGAGCACTGGCACACAAGTAAAATGAAATTTAATTTAAAAATAAGTCAGTATTACCTCAAGTTCACACAACTCAGAATGAATATACCTAGGAGGAAATATTTGTGAAAAAATAAAAGGGTTGCCTAAAGAACAAACAAGTAATCTGTAATCATAGTTAACAGCCTATTTTTTTTTTAATGTATTCCTCTACGGGGGAATTATAGTACGCTGTTCCTAGCAATTGCATACAGGTGTATGGAAATGGAACAACCTCATTTTAGGAACCAAGCCTACTGGTCTAAAGTTCTTGTACTGAGTTTAGTGCAGAGTTTTCATGTCCTGAACTATCCAAATACAGCAGATGTTTCCTTCTCCACAGGGCTTCACATGAAAAGTGTCTGGGAACAATCAGGGTTTGGAACTTAACAGAAGCAAGCCACTAAATTATGGGAATCCTTAGTGATAGCATGACCTTTTCATGTTCCCAGATGAAGTCACGACTAGACGATTTTCCCAGCCAATAGGATTTTAGTATATAGAACACAAATAAAAGAAGGTTGACCCAAGAGTTAATTTCAGATTATCTCACAAAAATGATCCTTGCATATTTTTCAACTTTCATCTTCAGTTGTTCTTTGTAAATATGTGACAATTACATTTACATGGGATGCATAAGTTTCTTATCCTCAGAAATCTATGCATATTATCTTTGATAGGAAAAACAGATACTGGGTATGGATTTACATTGTGTTTCTGCATATACCGAGAGCCAGTTTACAAGCTGTGTGATATCATTTCTTCTCCTACAATGTAATAATATCATAACCCACAAGGTACTTTGACCTGGCCCAAAAACCCACTGGGGTCAATGTAAGTGCAAAGAAAAAAAACTTGTTTGACTTCAAATACAAATTCACACCTTATTCTAGAAAAAAATGACACACTAATATGAAAGTGGGTGCTACTTTGCACACAAACATTTTCCAGTGCAAACCGGTCTCTGTGCACAAAATTTAAACCAGGAGGAGATTGCACCTGAAGGGAGTGAATGATGCAGCTAGATAGCTCACGGGAACATACAAAGCAAGGGTATTCTGCATTGCCTCAAACATCTGCATCAAACAAAGCAAAAAATACAAACTACAGTATATATAAGTTGGAATACTGATAAACTTTTTCGGAAGGTATACACATTAAAAAAGCTTTCAAGCACCCCCCCCCCCCCAAAAAACAAAACAAAAACATACTATATAGCTTTTCTAATGTTTCATTCAGTACCAAGAGCCAAAGGGAATCATTTTGCGAATGCATTCATGACTGTGCTTAGCCAATCAGAGGTATCAGTAACAGAGTATTTAGCACCTGAATAAGAAGGGATGGTGGCTGTATGTTCTATGACATTCCTACAGCTTCTCTAGTAGACTTTAACCTCTCAACACTTAAAATTTCTTGCTGGGTTTACCCTAAAAATTTCCAGTGGTTGTTAAAGAAGCAAAAAAAAAAAAGAAACTGTGCAGTGGAGTTGATTCGTTTAAATCCTGCCTTCATGAATACAGGTGCTGAACCTATTTAGTATTAAATCCTTTTTACGAGTATAACATTATGATGTGTGTTCATGAAGGCAGCCATATCTATTAGTTACATACAGTTAGGTCCATAAATATTTAGACAGAAACAATTTTTTTCTAATTTTGGTTCCGTACATTACCACAATTATTTTAAATTAAACAAGTCAGATGCTTTAGAACTGCAGACTTTCAGCTTTAATTCAGTGGGTTGAACAAAGAGATTGCATAAATGTGAGGAACTAAATCCTTTATTACACAATCACTTCATTTCAGGGGCTCAAAAGTAAATGGACAAATTCAAAAGCTGAAAATAAAATGTTCATTTCTAATACTTGGATGAAAACCCTTTGCTGGCAATGACAGCCTGTAGTCTTGAACTCATGGACATCACCAGATGCCGGGGTTCCTCCAAATAATGCTCTGCCAGGCCTTTACTGCAGCGGCTTTCAGTTGCTTTTTGTTTGTGGCCCTTTCTGTCCGAAGTTTAGTCTTCAACAAGTCCTCATCATTGCACAGGCTGGGATCACAACACTGTAAGACTAAGTCGCATTCACACGTCATTGTGTGAGCTATACTCAGCCTTGAAATAATTCCTGAACCCCCCCCATTCCAAAGAAACCGCTGCCGTGTTGTCATCACACTGGCTGGAAGACTACAGGGAAACCTAAATGTCCGGATACCGGAGTACATACCAACATGCAGTGTAAATAATTTATACTATCTAACTTTTACAAGTGTATAATAGAAAAGAAAAAATATTGAAATGCTTATACTTTTCCTTCGAGCAGCACTCATATTTACAAATAATTTGAGCAGAAGGATTTCTATTCTATCTAAAAGACATCACACACTACAAACACAGGGCTAACTGTCTCATTAGGAGCAAAATTTATTGTTCCTTATAAACCAATTATCTGTTCTCCTAAGGATAAAGTAATGTACACTCTGCCCAAACATCTGGATTTTGTTGTCCCTGTCACTGGAAACACACACTCCCAAAATAACAGCAATTGCAACATACTTGCACAAGTTAGGAGAATTTCAACATTCTTCCCTTGAATACTATTAAAGAAGTATGTGACTTGGAAATACCTGTCACTGATTTTCTTTAATTTATTGAGAGCAGAGCTTGATTTCAAAATTAAATGTACTAATTCCACTTACTATTTTTCATATTTAAACATGCCAAATGGACTCAAGTTTTGCAATGAAATAACTAATTCCAATTAAACTTAAAGGTGGGACATGAGACAACGTGTATAGCATTGTCTTTCATTTCAAATGGTACTCTAGCACAGTAGTTACCAACCTTTCCGACCTAAAGGACCACAAAATCCACGGAATCGCATGCGTGGGGAGACCTGCTTGCTAAATATTCTGGGGGGACAGTAGTGCATGGCTGTGGACGCAAAAAAAGTTGTGCCCACAGCCCTGCACCACTGTTCCCCAAGGATGTTTAGCAAGTAGCTCTGGCCCTTCTTTGGGGGAGTGGGCGGGTTGTGTCCATATGAGGGACAGAGCCTCAGACCAACAACATTTTCTTGTGGACCACCGGTTGGCTACCGCTACTCTAGCACATCTACACAACACAACAAACATGAGCTGAATTTCAAATTATTCTCGACCTGAATAATTACAAAATTAAGGTCATAGAACCCACATGGCAAAGGACAAAAAGAAAGACTTATTCAAGAAAAAAAGCCATAAGTGTAAATCAGACTATAAGGTATTTTCAAAAACTATACCGCTGTAAAGCAGTCCTTAACCATCCCCAAGCTATGGTTCTGATTGAAATCAAGAAGTTCCTTTTATTTATTTATTTTACCAACCCCATACATGTTTGCGTGTTTGCAAACTCCTGAAAAGAAACTACGACTGCCTATGACTGGTACTGGATGCCAAGTTGTTGCTAAAAGGTGCCGAAGAGCAGTTAAACATGCCGTCATAAACAGCTAATCTAAACATAGCCTCAATAAAAAAAAAAGTTTTAAAAAATCCTATTTATACATTTATATTTTTTTTTATCAATAAGCCATGTGGCCTTCATGCAAAACAACACACAAATGGAAAATAGAGCAATGTTTTGAGGGAGGGACAGAGAGAATATTGGGGCAGGGGGTGCACACAAGAAAGCAGATACTTTATCCCGGTCCTATTGGAATAAGTGATGGCCAATGGCCTGAATCTGTAGTTAGTTGGAAAAGCATACCAAACACTGGAGGTTATAGAACCCTCCAAACAATTTCCAAATGATTTCTGTCTTTACAACATTAGAGTCATGTAACCACAATCATTACTTAGAACACTAAACTGAACCAGGTTACAAAATAGTGGTGCAAAAAGGTTCTTTTTACATTCTCGGAAAGAGTCTAAACATAAAAAGTTCAACTACTGCTGAACTTTTCAAAATACAAACCATTTTCTTGCTCCTACTAAGAACAAGAAATATTTAATATAAGTGTAATCAGAAAAACGGTAACTGACTGCTGGCCAATGAAAGAAAAAGTGCACTTCATCGGAAATATACCGAGTTGTAAACCAAGCTGAGGAGTGGACCTAAAGCTACGTACACACGGCAGATTTTTATCGCCCGATAATTGGCATCGGCCAAATATCGGGCGGAAATCTGCCGTGTGTACAGTCGGTGTCGTCCATCGTCCGAACGACCGACCTGCCGGATCCACGGACGATGGACGACGACCGATCCTAATGAAAGGGAAGGGGGAGAGCGCGCAGCAGGGTGCCGCTCCGTCGCTCTCCCCCTCCCCTCTCCATAGAGCATGAACGGTGCTGTATGTACAGCACCGTTCATGCATCATGCAGTCCCTTGTCGTTGGAAAGGATCGTGAAAGATCCTTTCCAACGACAAAAATTGCGAATGTGTACGCAGCTTAAGTTGTGTGGTTGTTTTTTACAGTGTGGAAAATATCAGAGTACTTTATGTTTTTTTTAATTTTATTTCTCTCCACTCTCGGTTACGGAATGTTTTAGTGGACTGTTTTGTACTGAATTTATATCTCTGTCCTATTTTTGTAAAATTCCAATAAAAATGTATGGAAACAAAAAATAAATAAATAAGGATTTCCTGAGGTTGGTTCAAATAAGGATAAGATAACGATAGGGTTAGTTCAATTAAAGTTTTTATTTTCTGATAACTGACCCACAAATACTGCTGTTCTATCACTGATACGCTGATTATATTCCCTCTAGTGCCTGACATATGTCACAAAGGTAAGAACTACTTGCGTACCACAACAAAGGTCATCCATTACAAAAGGTAGCATACGTATTTATAGTGTATCTAAACAAGAGAGAAAAAAAAAACAACAATAACATGGAAGTTTACCAGCCCTAAGATGTGATTGCAAACATTTTTGCAGGCTTTACTTCTTATGTTTTTACATGGGGGGCTTAGTTTGCCAGAGGAGGCTGTTTGCAATAAAATGGCTTTTCAGCTGACTTTTCAGAATATGAAACACAGACAACTGTATAAGCCTCTGAATGCAATCTAATACCACCAAAACCTCATTTTACTCTACCATATGCATCCTAAATATTATTTTAATAAATTGACCTTCCTCTAAATGAAAACCTGAGCTCTTTTTTAGAGCCTGAAAAGCCAGTGGCAGAAAGCCTGGAAGCAGACTGCTATGTCTGATCAGACTTCTGCACCTTTAGCAGTGACCCATGTACCACCTAGAAGGAGGGAAGGCACTTCATGAACAGTAAGTCAAAATATCATTTCAGAGATATCTGTACATTAGAAATATGATTGCCAGTGATCCAGCACTGTCCACCGCTGGGGGAATGGGTAAAGGTAAATTAGTGTAAATTATAAGTATTTTCTTTGGAAGTGAACTTTACAAATATACTTATTGTGTGGCTGTGCACCTTACCACAAAGCCAGGACCTCTTGCGCCTTCTTTTACGGACACACACATTCACTGATCCATCCTCCCACATCAGCCACCACACCTAAACAGGAATCCTGTTTAAAAAACTAAGGGGTGCTAATTTGCCTTCTATACAAAGTTTAATTATGGGACTAGGGGTTGACTACAACTCATAACACAATCTTTGAACACAATACATACTAAAAGGATTTCAACTCAAAGAATGAATTCTGTCCATTATATATTACACTGGAATACTACACATTCTCAACTTGGCATAAAGACTCAGGATAACCGAGTATATTAAATAGTACATGAATGATGGATACTCTCTAAACCAAATACCATTTATTCAAACACAGGGACTACAAACTGAAACATAAATACATTGTCTTTTCAGAGTAAAATAGTTTCCTCACACTTACAGACCCCCATTTGCAATTATTAACCCACACTACCTGGAACCAGTAGCTACATCCTATACACACAACTCCCACACCCTTAGGTCTGTTACCATTTTGCATCCCCAATTGGTGGCCAACCAAACTAAACACATTGCATTAAGTAACTGATAAAATTGTTAATCTTTAATCATTGAGGACCCATTAAGCTTCCATCGCCAGTAAATACCAAGAAACTTGCTTCAAGGTGGTCTCGAGATGGTACCGCACTCCTGACAAATTGCATCGAATTTTCACAGAGGTATCTGACCGTTGTTGGCGGTGTCAGACAGAGAAAGGCACGTTGCTACATATATTTTGGCATTGCCCTCTTTTACGAAATTTTTGGATTACTGTTAGGACTATTATTCAACAGATGTCAGACCCAAGACATTCCTGATGACCCCGCTTTTTTCCTTCTTCAACATAATGTATTTTCAAGGAAGGCATACAAAAGCTCGGTCGTCAGACATCTAATTGTGGCTGCCCTTTCCTGCATTGCTGCTTGCTGGCGAAATCCGGCTCCACCCACGATCGGATTGTGGTTGGGTAGAGTTAATGAAATCCATCGTATGGAGGATCTTACCTCCACTGTGAGGGGCACTGCCAGGAAGGTGGCCCACACCTGGTACTACTAGTCCCAATTTATGCTTACTACCGAATACCGAGTCTTGCTTCCTCTAATTGAATTCTATGTTTAGTTCTCATACTTACATTTTTCCCTTTGGGAGCGACCCGCCTACTTGGTGCACTTCTTCTTCTACTCTTCACCCCGTCCCTTATCCTTTGTGTCCCAACTCCCGCCCCCCCCACACACACACCTTTTTGTTCTATGATTTAATTACAGTTCTTTTTCTTTTTACTTGTACTTTTATAATTTGTCTTATGGTATTGTTGTAACAAGTGTGCACTAATATGGTTGGAATACTTTTATGGTTGTTATGTTAGTATGTGCCTGTTTATTGAATTTAGTTCCAATCCTGTGATATCTTGTATC